>NW_005353477.1:374183-381884 GCF_000412655.1 Myotis brandtii | reverse complement strand
GGGGAGAGGGAAATCCGGTCCTTGGAGCGGAACGCGCCGGGTCGGCTTCTCCCCGCAGAACCCTCAGCTCCCCGCCCCCTTTCTTTCTTCTCTGCGCCTCCCGGAGGCTCCGGCTGCAGGAGCGTCCTGTGCACTTGAAACTTTGGGTGACGAGCCTGGCACGGGACGTGGGGCCCCGCTTCACCTTTTCCCCGCTGGTTGAGATCACGGGTGTGCTTGTGTGTCTGCGGGGGTCAGCACTTTCTCCAAATGTGGCTTCAGAAAACCCCGGAGAAGAGTGTGTGTGTGTGTGTGTGTGTGTGTGTGTGTGTCAGTGCAACCATTTCGGATGCTTTAGATAGCATCTCCAAGAAGAATAGATTTGGCGGGGAATCTGTCTGCGGCCATTTACGCTTAAATGCCGCGTCTCAGGCGTCTCAGTCGGTTGAAAGCGCCTTCGGATGGCTGTTTGACTGCAGTGGCTGTGCTGCGGGTCGTCCGTCTGTCTGTCGGGGCGGATGGTTCAAAGAAGCGCTCACCTGCGCTCAGCCTCGCAGGTGCAACCGGGCGGGGACCAGATGAATGGAGAGGGTCCGGGAGGAGACCCCAGTGGTTTGTCCCGGGAGTGGAAGGATTTCGGCGCCCAGTTCCTGCCGCGGAGCCGTAGCGGAGGGAAGACCTCGAGAGATCCAATTCCCACGGCCGATCGATAATGCGCTGGCGTTTCCCTTGCTCAGCATCGAGTTCACAGCGGGGTCATTTCCTACACCGAATAGTCCAGCTCAGCCAACTGGCTAGGTCCCCAGGAGAACGAGAGAAAAGCGTTTCATTTTTCCCCCCTGCCCCCGCTGGGACTTTTGAGGGACCCTTCCCTTTTTCAAAGCACTTAAGGCAACTTTCATACCGGCATTTTTATTATTGAATTCTTCTTTATGTTCTCTGTGCGAGGGTGAGGTTTAGGTGAGTTGAGTGGCTGTCTTGACAGGTACTCCCTGTACAAAGCATGTTGCTGATGGCAGGAAAACATTTTAACCATTCATGTTTCTGTGCCAAGGTGCTTTGCAAAATAAGTTGCCAGGCCCTTAATTGTTGAATCTCCGAAATTTGTAAATGACTTCAATAATGTAATATGAATAGACTAGAGGCCAGAGACATAAGATGTCATCTGACATAAGGTAATGAATGGCCCATGTGGACATTCGCGGGGGGAGAGGGAATGTATAATCACAAAAAGAATGATATTTTAAAATTGACGGCCCTTACTCCTGTAGCTAAAATAAAACAACTAAAAATGGACTTTGTTTGCCAGATGGTTCTCATTCACTATTTGGAAGTATTGAGAGGCCTGATCAGTGTTTTCTCTGAGGACCTCTGAGAAATGGTAAACATGTTGCTCCAAGATTGGATTGGTTGGCTTTCATATATGACAGTAATATTTTAATTTATTGCTATTTAACTTTGAAGATAATGAAATAACCACCTTTTCTTTCAAACTCAGTAAGAAACTTTCCTTTGTATAAGAAATATTGGCCTCATTCAATATCAGAAAAGTTCATTTGAAACTGAAATTTATTTTTAAAAGATTTTTTTCATTATAAAACTACTAGAGGCCCAGTGCATGAGTTCATGCACTAGTGGCATCCTTCAACCTGGCCTGTGGGATCGGGCCAAAACCGGCTCTCCAACATCCCCTAAGGGGTCCCAAATTGTGAGAGGGCGCAGGCCAGGCGGAGGGACCCCACTGGTGCACCATAGGGGCTGGGGAGGGATGCAGGAGGTTGGCCAGCTGGGGAGGGACTGCCTGAGGGCTCCAGGGTGTGTCTGGCCTGTCTAGCTCAGTCCCGATCAGCCAGACCCCAGCAGCAAGCTAACCTACCGGTTGGAGTGTCTGCCCCCTGGTGGTTAGTGCATGTCATAGCAACTGGTTGACTGTCTGCCCCTGGTGGTCAGTGGGTGTCATAGCAAGTGGTTGAGCGGCCTTAGCATATCATTAACTTTGATTGGCTGAACGTACAACCGGGCGACTGGACACTTCGAATATTAGGCTTTTATCATATAGGATTAATATGGTAAAATAGGGAGAAGAAAAATAAGTCTTTTATTTATAGATTATATCCTTTTTGTTGAATTTATTTATTAAAAAGATAATTACCCCATATATCTACTTTAAGATTTGATGCTTGCTTTAGATTTAAGTCAGATTATATTATACCTTTATGTCTATACCATTGATGATAGACTTGTTTAATTTTGTGGGAAATGATAGAGTGAGGTGTTTAGGAGCGTGGACATTGAGGTCAGATTGATGTAGATTCAGATCCTGTCTCCAATACATAGGCAGTGTGACTTTGCACAAGGAACTAGATCTTTCTAAGCTTGTTTTCTCATCTGTAAAATTGAGATAACATATGTAGCACAGTGCTGGGTGTAATAAATGTTTGTTTTTATTGGTGAAGTTCAAGAAATGCACAATCAGAATGATAGTTATCTTTCATAAAATATCTTTAAGCTAGAGTGAAACCAAATAGTTTCTTTGCAAGAGTTCAGGGGTTTGATGCAGTGGTCATCTGTTTCTGAAGAAGGGTCATTTGCTTTGTTGAAACTAGTGTTATGTTGCCATCTGCTTGTGGGTAACAGGAAGAAGTAAAATGGAATTAGTCCTTGACATCATTATTTTGGGGATGGGTGGGTAATGCCGTGTGTTCCTGGTATTGACTTCCGTTAAGAGGCATGTCAGTATGTAGTGTTAACATTGTCACTGCATGAAAGTTTACATTACAATATCTGAAACCACAAAGCAAAGTGGTTTAAGATTGAGATAAACTTCTTAATAACGTATTTGCTTTGTGTTGAATTTGCAGTTATCTGAAATTTTAAAAAGTGAAAATATACAGTAAAACTATTTTGAGTTAAAATAGCTATGAAGACGTCTCTGAAACAACAGTTTCTTTTTTTAATTTACTTTTATTTTTGAAAGTATTACAGATGCCCTCTTTTCCTCTCCCACTGACACAAGCAGAGTTTCTTAAATTCAATTGTAGTTTGTAAAGTTTTAATTAGTAGACCCTAATAGTCTATTTCATGCCAGTCTTTTATCATTAAGTTCTTGTAAAAAATAGATTTGTGGAAATATTAGAATACAATTAATCACTATGTGAATATTCATCCCCCCCCCCCAGTAGTCCTCAAATTTGTTAGGCTAAAAATACTGTAAAAGAAAATATTAAGCAATAGTGTGGTGAAGGCCTGGGAGGGACAGGTGCAGGATGGAGAGGTCAATGGGAAAAAACAAACAAACAAACAAACAAACAAAAAACCAGAGGGGGTATCTGTAATACTTTCAACAATAAAGTAAATTTTTTAAAAGAAATAAGAAAATATTAAGCATATGAAAAAGTGGTGGCCAGAAAAGTGTAGAGACTTTATCAATCTTCAACAATTATCAATTCAAGGTTACCCACCTTTCCCCTTCCATTATTTTGAAAAAAAAAATTA
Organism: Myotis brandtii; assembly: GCF_000412655.1. NCBI lineage: Eukaryota > Metazoa > Chordata > Mammalia > Chiroptera > Vespertilionidae > Myotis > Myotis brandtii. The sequence goes on along the minus strand of NW_005353477.1, from coordinate 378,410 downwards.
TATCACTGTTTGTAAATATTTCAGTATTTATTTCTAAAAGTATATCTTTTTTTAAAAAAAATACTAAACCACAGTTAACACTGTAGTATTTTTAAAGTAAAATTTAATGAAATATAAAACAATTTTTTTGACTGAGTATTTCTTAATTCAAGATTTGTTTTAAGAACATTGCTTTAGCCTTAGCTGGTTTGGCTCAGTGGGTAGAGTGGCGGCCTGCAGACTGAATGGTCCCAGGTTCCTTTCTAGTCAAGGGCACCTGCCTGGGTTGTAAGCACAATCCCCAGTAGGTGGCATGCAGGAGGCAGTCAATCAGTAATTCCCTCTCATCATTGATGTTTCTATCTCTCTCTCCCTTTCCCTTCCTCTCTGAAATCAATAATATATATATTATATTATTTTATTTTTAAAGAACATTGCTTTAGTGGCTCATTATCACAAGTCTAATCTGCTCAGATTTTCAAAGCCAACTCTTTTATAAATTATGTGCCCTCCAAAATGAAACATATTTCAGATAGTTCTCATAGTTAGATTTATCTCTTCACAGTCTCTTGCATGTCATGTTGTGGTCATTTTTGCCTTTGCATGGTTACCTTACATCAGGAATGCCTTTTTCTCCTCTCTTTACCAGTCTAAATATTAATTACTCTTCAAGGCCACTTGAGAGTCTCACCAATCTTTTATCCTCCAGTTTATACTCCTCTTTTTCTGTTACTCTTATGGATCATAAAATGTAAATGTCTTTCTTTTTTATGAAACTTTCATGTGTGATACTTTTGTCTTAACAATCCTATATAATAAAAGCCTAATATGCAAATTGACCAAACGGCGAATGACTGGTGGAACAACTGGTTGCTATGACGTGCACTGACCACCAGGGGCAGACGCTCAAGGCAGGAGCTGCCCCCAGCCCGCAGGCCCCAGGCCAGCCAAGGTGGGTGCCTGCCCTGCCGGTGGCCCCACAGATTGGCCCTGATTGGTCGCCACACAGATTGGCCCTGATCGCCAGCCAGGCCTAGGGACCCTATCCATACATGAATTCTGTTTACCTGGCCTCTAGTTAGATTATAAACTCCTGAAGTTAGAGACCATGTATTTTACTAGTTTGTATCCATATAGTGTTTAGCAAAGAGCTGAATCCAACCTCAGTTATTGTTACAAATTGGATAATTAATATACTTAACTTCCTGAAAATTCTTCTGTCATTATAAGAACAAGTGGTCAAGTAGCAGTGTTTTTTAGATACATTCTCAAATAACATAATAGCAGTATTTAGTAACATTTTTTATAAACTGTGCTAGCTTTTCTGAATAGAAGTGAGAGTGTTCACCTGTATGGTTCGAAATCTGTTCAGTACTTGGGTGGTAGTAGCAGTTACATTTTTCTAAGTATTTTTTTTAATAAGCCAATTTTTAAAATACAAATATGACCCAGTTTTTAAAATATTTTTATTGATTTTAGAGAGGGAGGGAGGGAGGGAGGGAGAGAGAGAGAGAGAGAGAGAGAGAAACATCAACAAGGAGAGAGAATCATTGATTGGCCGCCTCCTGCATGCCCCACACTGGGAATTGAGCCTGCAACCCAGGCATGTGCCCTGACTGGGAATTGAACTGTGACCTTCTGGTTCATAGGTCAATGCTCAACCACTGAGCCATGCAGGCCTATTAAGGTTATTTTTATTTAAAGAAAAGGTATAATTATTTCTATTTTCAGAGAAGGAAACAGGGCTAGAGATTAGGTAACAAACTATTAGGCATGGCTAAGGCAAAAGTGGGATTTAAACCTGGTTTATGTTCTTAACCAGTATTTACTCTGCCTCTTCCATTTGATAACATTAAGAACAAAACAACTCATTTCTTATACCCTGATGTGACAGGATAAACAAAGCCTTCTGGGATATACCTATACCTTTTTTTTCTACTAACCTTTTTCTTTCATACAAAAAGTTAGGAAGTACATTTCCCTCACAGGGTATATAACTGTTGTATAGCATAATGCTCTTTTAAAAGTATGGGCTATGAAATCACATCATCTGGTTTCATAATTCAGCTTCTTCTAGTACTAGCTTTGTTAGTTTTGGGAAAACACCTAACTTCTTCAGACCTTAGTTTCCTCATCTGTAAAAAGAGGATCATAATAAACGTCGACTTTAAGGAGCTCTTATGAATGTATAAGGAAAATTTGAGGATGCATTGAAATTATTCATAGAATTCCCATAATACTTGGCAAATAGTAAGCTCTCAAATGGGTTTTCCTCTTTTTTAAATCCAGTGATAAATTTTTTCATTTATTTTATCTCAGAGAAAGTGTATTTTTTAAAATATATTTTTATTGATTTTTTACAGAGAGGAAGGGAGAGGGATAGAGAGCCAGAAACATCAATGAGAGAGAAACATCCATCAGCTGCTTCCTGCACGCCCCCCACTGGGGATGTGCCCGCAACCAAGGTACATGCCCTTGACCGGAATCAAACCCGGGACCCTTGAGTCTGCAGGCCGACGCTCTATCCACTGAGCCAAACCGGTTCTGGCGAAAGTGTATTTTTTAATATTAAGCAATAATCACTGTAATAACTCTAGGCATATTTCACGTACATAACAACAGCAAGGGTCATATTTAACATCCAGCATCACACATAGTTATAATTTTTTTTTTTTATGATGGGAACTTTTAAGATCTACTCTCAGCAACTTTCAGATATACAATAAAGTACTATTAACAATAGTTGCCATACTACACATTATATAGTATACATTATACATTGTGACCACCTTGACCCCCCTTCCCCCCACTCCCCAACTCTGGCAACCACCAGTCTGTGCTCAGTATCTATGAGTTTGTTTTCTGTTTGTTTTGTTTTAGATTCTTCATAATTGAGATCATATAGGATCTGCCTTTCTCAGACTTATTTCACTTAGCATAATGACTTCCCAAGTTTATTAATATTGTCACAAATGGGGAGATTTCATTTTTTATGGCTGAATAACATTTCAGTGTGTGTGTGTGTGTGTGTGTGTGTGTGTGTGTGTGTGACATTTTCTTTATACATTCATCCATTGATGAACACTTTAGGTTGCTTCTGTGTCTTGGCTATTGTAACAAATGCTGCAGTGAGCATATATGGGGGTGCATATATCTTTTTTGAGTCAGTGTTTTCATTTTTCTTCAGATAAATACCCAGAAGTGAAATTGCTGGATCATATGGTAGTTATATTTTTAATTTTTAGAAGACAAGCCATACTGTTTTTCATAGTGGCTATACCAACTTACGTTCCCACCAGCAGTGCACAAGAATTCCATTTTCTCCACATCTTTGCCAACAATTTATATTTCATGTTTTTTTTTGGTAATAGCCTTCTAACAGGTGTGAGGTGATATTACGGTTTTGATTTGCATTTCTCTGACGCCTAGTGATACTGAGCGCATTTTCATGTACCTGTTGGCCATCTGTATGTCTTTGGAAAATTACTCAGATTCTCTGCCCATTTTTTAAATCAGATTGTTTAGGGTTTTGTTTGTTTGTCTGTATGTATTTTTTTTTTGCTATTGAGTTGTATGAGGTCTTTATATGTTTTAGATATTAATCCCTTATCAGACATATGCTTTGCAAATATTTTCTTCCATTTGGTAGGTTGCCTTTCATTTTGTTAATGGTTTCCTTTGCTGTGTAGAAAGAAGCTTTTTAGTTTAATGTAGTCCCATTTATTTGTTTTTGCTTTTGGTCTGAGATCCTGAAAATCATCACCAATACTGATCTCAGGGAGCTTACCATCTGTGTTTTCTTCTAGGAATTTTATGGTTTCAGGTCTTACATTCAAAGTCTTTATTCCATTTTGAGTTGATTTTTGTTTGATTACTGTAAAAAATGCCATTGGAATTTTAATAGGGATTGCATTGAATCTGTAGTTTGCTTTGGGCATTATAACAATACTAGTAGCCCGGTGCACGAAATTTGTGCATGGGGTAGGGGGTGTTCCTCAGCCCGGCCTGCACCCTCTCCAATCTGGGACCCCTCAAAGGTTGTCCTACTGCCGGTTTACAGGGATTGAGCCTAAACCGGCAGTCAGACATCCCTCTCGCAATCCGGTACTGCTGGCTCCTAAACACTCACCTGCCTGCCTGCCTGCCTGGTTGCCCCTAACCACTCTGTCTGCCGGCCTGCTTCCCCCTAACTGCCCCCCACCGCTGGCCTGCTTGCCCCCAAATGCGCCCCCCCCCGCCAGCCTGATC
>NW_005353477.1:337971-374089 GCF_000412655.1 Myotis brandtii | reverse complement strand
CCCAACGGCCCCACCCCCCACCAGCCTGATCACCCACAACTGCCCTCCCCTCTTGGCCTCTAACCTCCTCTATCTCGGCCCCACCACCATTGCTTTGTCCAGAAGAACGTCTGGAAGGTCTCCTGGAAGGTCTCCCAGTCTAATTAGCATATTATCCTTTTATTAATATAGATTAATTCTTCCAATCCATGAGCACAGAATATCTTTCCATTAATTTGTGTCTTCTTCAGTTTTATTTATTTTTTATTTTTGTTTTTTATTAATGTCTCATAATTTTTAGTGCACAGGTCTTCACCTTCTTGGATAAATTTATTCCTAGGTAGTTTATTCTTTTTTGATGTAGTTGTAATTGGGTTGTTTTCTTACTTTCTTTCTGATAGTTTGTTATCAGTGTACAGAAACACAACAGATTTTTGTATATTGCTTTTGTATTCTGCAACTGTAACTGAATTCATTGATTAGTTCTAATAGTTGTTTGGTGAAGTCTTTATCATCTGCAAATAGTGATAGCTTAACTTTGTCCTTTCAGATTTGGATGCCTTTTACAAAAAATGTATTTTTATTTTATATTCACAGTGGACATTTTAGCATTTCTTATCCTCTCAAGTATCCCTCATCTTCCATATTTCTCCTTGTCCCTGTCTTTGGAAAGACATTTCTAGAGGAGCATAGACGGAAGACAAATAGATAGTTTTTGTTTTCATTAACGATGGGTAGATAACATAACCCTTGCTATTGTTATGTAGGTAAAATATGGCTAAAATGGATATTAAGCATGGCAGTTTTGAGGGAGAAAAGAGGAGAAGATGATACAAAAAGGTAATGGAAGTCTGTGGGGAGCCTATAGAACAGGGGTGCGGAACCTTTTTTTTTTTTGCCAAGGGCCATTTGGATATTTAAACATAATTTGCTTAATGTAATTCACTTAATATAAATGTATGTTGCTATGTAAAAAGCTCCAAGATTTACTGAATTTCTAGTTCTGCCTGCAGTTGCCTTGGAAGGGCCAGACCAAATGATTTCAGGGGCTTTTTACTACCCCTGGGCTGGACGTTCCCACCCCTGCTAGAAGATACAAGAGACTTGTTGCTAAAGCTTTTGCTGGTCCCACTCTTGTTTGCTTGGGGATGGTGAGATTTCTGTGCTGATTATGTGAATGAGTGACTCAGTTTCTTTTTAGCACCAACTGGCAGGCCATCTCCATCTCCTTTCACCTCTTTGGTAGAAATTTATTCTCCTTAGAAAAACAGGAACTGTGGGTGATTGCCCCAAATTGCTATATTTTAGGTGGCAACTCTGTGCAAGAAAAAAAAACTTTCTTTTTACAAAATAATCTTGGTATATACTCATTCTAAAATAAGAAGTTTGTTTTATTGGAATGTTTTTTCTGGTAGTTGAGAAGTATTCTTGATAAAGGTTGAGTTGGGTATATATGAAATCTATATTCTTTTACTAGGAGTTAGCAGTATTGCAAAAGTCCTATAAGATAAATATTTTTAAAATGATTTAATATATTATTTTGATGTTTCTGTTATAATTTAAAAGTCCCTGATAATGTATTGTTTAATTTGGCAGCCAGTTTTTGAACCTTAGAAAAAGTTAATTATGGTATCATCATATGTGTAAATCACAAAGAATAGAATTAAAACAATTATTTTAGCTCTCTGAAGGATATTTATCTTAATATGGGATTGCTTAACATTTTATTGTCTTTAATTTACCTGGGAATGAAAATGTGACCCTAAGCCTATCTAATAAAGAGGTTATATGCAAATTGACCATCACACAAGATGGCTGCCCCATGTGGTCAGAGATGGCCAGCAGGGGAGGGCAGTTGTGGGTGGACCAGGCCTGTGGGAAGGGAAGTTAGGGGTGACCAGGCCTGCAGGGGAGGGCAGTTGGGGGGAACCAGGCCTGCAGAGGAGGGCAGTTGGGGGGAACCAGGCCTGCAGGGGAGGCCATTTGGGGGTGACCAGGCCTGCAGGGGAGGTCAGTTGGGGGGGAATCAGGCTGGCAGGGGAGGGCAGTTAGGATGACTGGGCCAGCAGGGGAGGGCAGTTGGGGATGACCAGGCTGGCAAGGGAGGGCAGTTAGGGGTGACCAGGCCGGCAGGGGAGGGCAGTTAGGGGCAATTGGGCTGACAGGGGAGCAGATAGGCATCGATCAGGTTGGCAGGGAAGTGGTTAGAGGCAATCAGGCAGGCAGGCAGGCAGGTGAGGGGTTGGGAGCCAGCAGTCCTGGATTGTGAGAAGGATGTCCGACTGCCCATTTAGGCCCAATCCCATCGGGCAGTCGGACATCCCTCGAGTGGTCCCAGATTGGAGAGGGTGCAGGCTAGGCTGAGGGACACACACACACACACACACACACACACAAATTTTATGCACCGGGCTTCTAGTTTCTTAGATTCCAGTGTAATTGGGTGCTGGTATTATTTATTACTATAAACAGTTTGGTAATTTAACCACCCAACAAGTAAAATAAGTTACAAATAAACTTAAATAATGCTATCAGTTTTTATCAAACTTTGATGAAAGATTATTTGGAATGCTTTTGGTAACTGATTTTTTAAAAAAGACATATTGTTAATTTTTAGTTAATGTGGAATACTTAAGTGTAATTATGATAGTACAATATATCATTACTATGAATGTATAAAAAAAGAAAAGGTTAAATTATTTTGAATCCAAAAATCCTTCTTTTCAATATTTAAAATGACTATAATTCTTTTAGCTTACAGTATCAAATATATTGCTCTCCTTTATCATCTGTGGGATTGAGCATGCTTTTTATAAACATGTACATGAGAGTTTGCTGGTCTTTTTTTGTTCAGATTAATTTCTTGATCTTTTTTTCTGAATATTATCAGTAACTGTTAAAATTGAAAAGCTACTCAGGGTGACCTTTTCTTTTTCTTTTTTTAAAGATAAAGATAGTAATAATTACATCTGGTGGTGAACATATTTTTTCTCACTTAATTTCTCTGTTCTTAGGCTGATGTTGTTTGTGTTCATACCTGTTCTAGGGATGGGACCTTCCACTGAATGGGAAGGGAGAGGGAAACTGCCCTCTCTTGCGTTACCCCCAGACTTTGATTTTTAATGGCCAGCCCACTACTTAGGAGGCAGCTTTACTAATAAACAGGAGCTGAAAGAGACCATCATTCTAGGTTTCTGTAAGAAAAACATATAGACTTCTCAGGAGAAAACCTTTTTTTATTGCTCATGAGCCAGTGAGCATTGCAAACTACCATTTGTTGAGAATGGGAAAGTAAGACAAATTTGACGGCACTGTTAATTTCTGCTTTCTACTCTGTCAAGGCTGCCAATCTTGGGTTTCACTTACCTTTTTGCCTAGATTCTAGTTAGAAAGTTGGGACAGCAGAAGTAATAAGAAGGTATAAACAGTGCCTTGGGAAAAAAGAAACCTTCTGTTTTTTTCTAGCTTAATTACGTTTTTATGTGGATAGGTTAATAAGATTTAAAATACGTCTATATGTATTCATTGTAGAAAATGAGAAAGTGTGTATCAGAAGATGAAAATGGCCAATATTTCTGTTTCTCAGATAATTTTTATTGATATTCTGTGGATATATTTTAATTTTTTTCCTGATGAATATGGGTTCATTTTAATATACACTTTTGTAACTTTGTTCACTAAACAGTATAGTTTTAATAGACTATAATTTAAAAATATTTGTTATAATTTTCAATAAAAATTATAGAAATAGAAGTTTATAATTAACAGATATTTTTTGGTATGGGTAACTAAAAATATTTACTCCATAAAATATCCACGGTAAAGATTTATATGAAGTTTTAGAAATTATTCAATATCATAATTGAGTTGATTTGGAATGTGTACAAAGACCTCAAAATGTCTGTTTTATTATGATATTCTATAAATAATATGTATTCCTTAATGCTTTCAATTACTTTAAATAGAATTGTACCTCTGTTTTTTCAACTCTTGTCATGTGATATTTAGGAAAAGATATTTTGGCATAAAAATGTTTTAAATACATGGTCACACTTATTTTCTAACTATGTATATGCAGAGGTGGGCAAAAGTAGCTCTATACTTGTGAATACATGAAACAGTTTATTGTATTATTTTTTTTTCCATACAAACAATTGAAACCTACTTTTGTGAGTCTGTGAAACACAGAGTTTATTCTTGTATTATTTATTAATTGTATTTTCCACATTTCTCATTTTCATGTATCCATTTGGGAGGTGGTGGTGGCCATTGGTAGTAAAGGGTTGTGAAGAAAGTTATAAATTCTTTTTTAAAAAAATTTAACATTTTTATTAATATCTACTAATATATATATAAAAGTCTAAGTGACCGACCGTACCTTTGTCTGACTGTCCGACCGGCTGGTACATATGACGTGCACTGCCAATTTAAAAATAAACATTGGCTCGTGCATGCGTGATACATATAAAGCTCTTGCTGGCATCAATCATACGCATGTGTTTCAATCTGTCATTGTTGATTGTGAATTTGGTTGTTTTTATATCATGTCTTTGTTGTTATATCATGTTGTTGTTTATTAATCAATTTATATATTATTTTCATATACATTTTACTAATTTTCTTTCATCTCCGACACTTCTATTATAGAGAAAGGGCAAATAGTGATATTAAAATATTTCTTCTAATTTCCTTTCAATGTGCATGAATCCATGCACTGGACCCTCCCTCTCCAGTGCATGAATTTTCATGCACTGGGCCTCTAGTTTCCTATAATGGTTAGAATCAGGATCACCAAACTCTGCCTCCTTGGAATTAGAGAGAAACTGGAATCATAGGGTGTCTCAGTAATGGGGCACCTATCACTGAAATGTAAGGAATATGGCATAATCTGCAAAAGTGAGGAATTTAACATTTTGTAAACCATGTTTAGTGTTTATTCTCAGCCATATCAGTATATACTAACTACATAGGTTACTATTTTATTTAAGCTACTTTTGCCCACTCTTTACTATAATCTTCAGTAGTTAATGGCAAGGAACTTAATTTGGAAGTTTTTGGGACCTTTGTAGCCAGCCAGGTTCAGTCATTGTAAACTTGTAACCTGATCAGAACTCACATTTCTTGGGTAGTTTTGAGAACTAGAAAAGTTATGTTGATTATCTTACAGAATTAGGAGATGTTTATATTTCTGGATTGAATATAGGTAGGCTGTCCTAGCTCCTCTGGTGAATATGTGTACCTACTTTTTGGGCTCAGTCAAAACTGCAGTTTCATACTATCCTATATAATAAAGAGCTAATATGCTAATTAGACCAAACAGCAGAATGACTTTCCAGACGACCTTCTGGACTAAGCCAGTGGGGCTGCGAGGGCCGAGCCCCTTGCACGAACTTCGTGCATTGGGCCTCTAGTATTATAAAAAGAACTAGACTGTCAGTAAATATGCTGTTCTCTCTCTTTTTTTTTAAAAAATATATTTTATTGATTTTTTACAGAGAGGAAGGGAGAGGATAGAGAGTCAGAAACATCGATGAGAGAGAAACATCGATCAGCTGCCTCCTGCACACTCCCCACTGGGGATGTGCCTGCAACTGAGGTACATGCCCTTGACCGGAATTGAACCTGGGACCCTTGAGTCCGCAGGCGGACGCTCTATCCACTGAGCCAAACCGGTTAGGGCTATGCTGTTCTCTTAGGACTTAAAAATCAGTGAGCCTGAAAGATAAGTTTTCTTTTCAACAGCAAAATTATGTCATGTGTCCATAAACATTTTAGTTTACCCCTTGGTAGGTTATTTAAATTTGATTTTTTGGTTAATTTTAGACTCTTTTTGATCAGAACAATGCTGCAAAAAAAGAAGAGTCAGAAACTGCAAACAGAAATGATTCTTCAAAGAAGTTGTCTGTTGAGAGAGTGTATCAGAAAAAGACACAACTTGAACACATTCTCCTTCGTCCTGATACATACATTGGGTCAGTGGAACCATTGACACAGGTAATTATTTTTAAATTTTATTGGAATTAGGAGATGTGTATTTATATCTACTCTAATAAAATGTTTATGATTATATACTTTGTAAGTACATATTTTCTTGTTTCTGTGGCCATAAGCAAAATAAGGAGAGGGATTTAAGAGAGGTATAAATGTCCTCATTTCTTCCTAGAGATTAAAAGAGAAAACTAGGAGATAAAAACTATCAGAGGTAAGAAGTATATCAGAGGTATACCAGAAGTATAGAGTAAAATGGTATTAAATGAACTTAAAAAAAAATGTTTAAGTTCATGCATGCTGGGGTTTACAGACACTTCAAGCCAGCGGTTCTCAACCTGTGGGTCGCGACCCCTTTGGGGGTCGAACGACCCTTTCACAGGGGTTGCCTAAGACCATCGGAAAACACATATATAATTACATATTGTTTTTGTGATTAATCACTATGCTTTAAGTATGTTCAATTTGTAACAATGAAAATTCATCCTGCATATCAGATATTTACATTACGATTCATAACAGTAGCAAAATTACAGTTATAAAGTAGCAACAAAAATAATTTTATGGTTGCGGGTCACCACAACATGAGGAACTGTATTAAAGGGTCGTGGCATTAGGAAGGTTAAGAACCACTGCTTTAAGTTCTAGAATTTATACATACACAATAATGACTTAATGCTTACTATGGACTTGGTTTACACATTATCTTGTTTGATTTTAACAATTTTGGGAAGAAGATGCTGCTATCTCTATTTTATAGATGAGGACACTGAAGTTTAAATAAAGTACCTTTCTCAGATCTATAACTAGTAAGAGCTAGGAGTCAAAGCTAGATCTCTTTGATACCAAAGTCATGCTGTGTTCATATTATTTTACTTTGGGCTCCTTATACAATAGGAAAATACATAGCTTGAAGTGAAAGTGTAAAGTAAATATAAGATATTTCCATTTTCTTTCTATTTTATTTAAATACTATTTATAACAATTCTTGGTGCCTTATATTAAAGCTAACTTTTATGGATAAGATACATATGCTACAAAATGAATAATTTTCAGTTTTGAGGTTATTAAATTGATTGTAAATATAATGACATTGTAACTGAAGTAGTATATGTTATTTTGTTGTTGTTCTTGATATTTACTTTGAAGGTCTACGTTTTTACAATATAAATGACAAATGTGGGTTTATACTATAAAATTGATGGTAAACACTTTTTACTTCATCAGTCCTTTTGAATTTTTCTCAACACAGGTAATGTGGGTGTATGATGAAGATGTAGGAATGAATTGCAGAGAAGTTACCTTTGTGCCAGGTTTATACAAGATCTTTGATGAAATCTTGGGTGAGTACTTGCTTAAGATTTGATACAGCTGTTTCTACTAATGTCATTATAATGTCCCTGTATAAGGCCAGACTTAGAGTATAAATTTTAAAGGCAAATCTTTTTTATGCTGAATATAAATATTCTACAGAAAATTTAAATAATTTGCTGTAATATCTGCTTATCATATCTTTGTGTTTTAATTGTTCATTTGTAAAATGGATGTGTTATATTTAATTAGTAATCCCAAAATTGGTCTGTGGTCCTGGATATGCAATAATCTGGGAGTTGCTTAAATCCCAGTCACCTGGGGGCATATTAAAGTAGAGATTATAGGGCCTGTACCTTGCAGATTCAGTGAGTTTGAGGTAAAAAGTTTTTCACCAACAAATTCAGTATTTCTGTTGGGTAGAAAGGTTAACAACCTTTGTTCTGAATTATCTCTTTTCTCTCCAAATCACAGTGAAATGCATAGTCTAATTGACTCCTAGGGGATGCTTGCACTTGGGATATGTTTTTAGCCAAGGACTTTGTAGAGACTGTGCTCTGCCTCCTTATCAGTGCCAATTGAGATTTCCTAGATAGCAGAGTTGCCTGGGTCTGAGCTTCTTCCAGAGGGTCTTTGGGAAGAGGATAGGAGAGTAAAACCCGTTACTTAAGTTTTGTTTCTTTCACTATTGCCTCCCAACTCTACATCCAGTTTTACTTTTAGGTATTTAGTTAGGAACATATTCCTTCTATAATTGAAGTTTAATTTGACAGCCAGCTTGTGTTCAAATTTACCGAAACAGTGGTTAATGTATACAAATATATTATTAGCAATTATAGTGCATAGGATTTAGAGATTTCTGAGGATGCTAAAGACTTTGCCCTTGTTATTAAAAAAACAACTGATTGGTTTTAGCTCAATCTTTCTATAAAATCACTAGTTTATTGATGAGCAAGAGAAAGTAGTTATTTGTTACCAAGATAAAATATAATTAAATCTAACAGCAGATGTTTGCTCTTATTTAATTTGTTTTTATATAATACAAAATTTTCCCCCTTCATTGTTTTGTAATAGAAGACATGACAGTAATTTGGTATGCTATAAAATTTAACAATATTATTTAGAAAATAAGGTTTTGTATTAGATATTATCAGTAATTATTTTTATTAAATATTACCATATGTAAATGTTTATATTAAGTTCGATGCACATGCAGTTGTGTCCATGTATTTATTTGTATACTGCATATTTCATTACTCATTGGATATTTAATTTTGTAGTTAATGCAGCTGACAATAAACAGAGGGATAAGAACATGACCTGTATTAAAGTTTCTATTGATCCGTAAGTATATTTCAAGTTTAATTTTTTATGTTAAGTTGTTTTATGCAGATAGTCCCCAACTTATTAATATTCCTCAAGAATAATGTATGCAATTAGTACTCCTTAGTTTCCCTATTGCTTGAGACCTTGCAAATTTTGCTTTTTTTTTTTTTAGCTAGAATGTTTTACTTTTATAGTTTCTTCTCTCATTCATGATTTTTTTCCCCAAAGCACTTTCTTATGTGAGATCATTTTTCTTCCTCCTTGATGCTGTGGTTGCTGTTTCAGCTGCTGGAGTAATTACTCACTTCTTAACTTTGCTTTGGGACCCAATGCTTGGGCTATTGCCAGTATTATTCCAGTTACATTATAAGTAAATTTACTTTTCATGACCTGAATTTGGATTTTTTCATTATTTATAAAATCATTTGTAAATTAGGAACTGCTGGTATAATAAAATATATGCCAGTTGTTCAGCTAATTAGATTGCACCATGGTGGTATTGTTTTTGAGGACTGAAAATAATGAAGTTTTTTGAGATTCTATATCTTTTTTAAATCCTCACGAGAGGATATATGTTTTTTAAATTTTATTTGAGAGACTGGAGGAGGAAGAGAAAGAGAGAAACATTAAGGTGAGAGAGAAACAGAAATTGGTTGCTTTTCTTTCTTTTTCTTTTTAAAATATGATTATTGATTTCAGAGAGGATGGGAGAGGGAGAGAGAGATAGAAACATCAGTGAGGGAGAATCATTGATAGGCTGCCTCCTGCACCCCCCCTATGGGGGGTTGAGCCCGCAACCTGGGCATGTGCCCTGACTGGGAATCAAACCTGGGACCCTTCAGTCTGCAGGTCGACGCTTTAGCCACTGAACCATACCAGCCAGGGCTCGGTTGCTTTTCATAAGTACCCCAACTGTGGATCAAACTACAACCCAGTTATGTGCCTTGACCGGGAATCAAATCGGTAATCTTTTGGTGCATGTGATGGTGCTCTAACCAACTAAATGAGCAACTCCGTCAGGCTTTTTTTAAAGTTTATTTTCTCTGCTCTTAATTGAAATATATCAAGCCCTGGCCAGATGGCTCCGTTGGTTGGAGTGTCTTCTGTACACTAAAAGGTGGCAGGTTAAATTCCCTGTCAGAGCACATATGTAGGTTGCAGGGTCGATCCTCGGTCAGGGTGCATATGGGAGGCAACTGATCGATGTTTCTGTCTCATGTAGCTCTCCCTCTATCTCCAAAAATCAATTTTAAAAAATGATACAAAATTTTAGTTTTTGTGATTTACTTACTTATTTATTTAATTAATTCCCTCTTGAATTTTTGAATTTCAATTTGGCTTTTATAACAACACTAGAACCCTGGTGCATGGATTCGTGCACTGGTGGGGTCCCTTGGCCTGGCCTGAGCCCTCTTGCAATCTGGGACCCCTTTGGGGATGTTGGACTGCTGGTTTTGGCCTGATCCCCACAGGCGAGGCTGAGGGACCCCACTCGTGCATGTGCACTGGACAGGTTTCGGCCCGATCCCTGCAGACCCCAACGGTGCACGAATCTATGCACTGGGCCTCTAGTATGCATATAAGATCTTTGGTTAATCTCTTCTTGCCCTCCCCTCTTCTCCCTTCCCTCTGAGATTCATCAGTCTGTTCTATGTTTCCATGCCTGTGCATTGAGCATATGCCCCCTGGTGGTCAGTGTGCGTCATAGCTACTGGTCGAACGGTTGCTTAGGCTTTTATATATATAGATTTTTAAAGTTGTAATAATTATTTCTAATAACTATTAAGAGATTAAGTTATGTATATAAACATGACACAGTGTCTAAGAATAATTCTGACTCAGATTGGCAAATGGTAGCTTTTTAAGCCAATTGTCAGTGTTGATTATGAAGATAATTTTTTTTGCAAATTTGGATCTTAAAAGGGTAAAGGAATCATAGTATATGCTACTCAGAAAACAGGGTAGGCTGCCCGGCTGGTGTGGCTCAGTGGTTGAGTGTCAACCCATGAACCAGGAGGTCATGGTTCTATTACTGGTGGGGGCACATGCCAGGTCGCGGGTTTGATCCTCAGTAGGGGGCATATGGGAGGCAGCAGTCAGCCAATCGATGATTCTCATCATTGATGTTTCTGTCTCTCTCTCCCTCTCCCCTTTTCTCTCTGAAATCAATAAAACATTAAAAAAACGACAAGACACAAGAAAACAGGGTGGCAAAATTTTCCATCAGGACTACTGCCTATATGAGCTTCTGTTAGCTCTATTCCAGTGATGGTGAACCTGTGACATGTGTGTCAGAGGTGACACGCGAACTCATTTTTTTGGTTGACTTTTCTTTGCTAAATGGCATTTAAATATTTAAAATAAATATCAAAAATATAAGTCTTTGTTTTACTATGGTTGCAAATATCAAAAAATTTCTATATGTGACACGGCACCAGAGTTAAGTTAGGGTTTTTCAAAATGCTGACATGCCGAGCTCAAAAGGTTCGCCATCACTGCTCTATTCTATACAATTCAGGGCTAAAATGTATAGTTTTTTTGTGATAGAAAAATCTAAAAAGACCTAAAATTGATAATATCTACATATTATAAAACCACTAAAATTAGTTTATGACAATGATTGCCACAATACAAACAGCTCTCTAATATTTAGCAACAGAATGGAATACAGTTCAAGCTGCCCATCCTATTTTCATCTGTACAGCTACAGTAGTTAGGTAACAAATGAAAATGACTATGGCTGCTGGCTCTTCAGAGCTTGTGGTTTACAAGTGGTATACTGGTAGAATGAAGCAGGAAGATCACAGCTAATTTATCCTATATCCTATATAAAAGTGTAATACACAAATTGACAGAATGGCAGAACAACCAGTCGCTATGATGTGCACTGACCACCAGGGGGCAGACGCTCAATGCAGAAGCTGACCCCTGTTGGTCAGTGTGCTCCCAAAGGGGGAGCACTGCTCAGCCAGAAGCCAGGCTGAGCGCTGGTGAGTGCAGCAGCGGTGGCGGGAGCCTCTCCCACCTCTGCTGCAGGCGGGTGGTAAGGAGCCAGGGGTCCTGGACTGGGAGAGCCCCGGACTGCAAGAGGGATGTCCCCCAGGGGTCCTGGACTGAAAGAGGGCGCAGGTTGGGCTGAGGGAACCCCAGTGCACGAATCTCATGCATTGGGCCTCTAGTGTTAAAAGAAAACGGAATCTCTGGCTGACTTCTTACTGTAAAAGCTTCACTGCTTTTTACTGTTTTTTGGGAAGTTGAGAAGAGCTTCTTTTCCTGAGAAATTTTGCACTATTACTTGCAGATCTTAGTGATCCTAATTCGAGTTATAACTTCAGGGATACAAATGTGTGTCCTCGGTAAGTATGTTCTGGAAAGATGAGTGAGTGTCTTTCAATTAGTAATGACTGATGTTTTGCTCATAATCAGGTTTATTCTGTTTTTTTCTTTTCTTTTTTTTGTTAATCCTCATCTGAGGATATTTTTCCATCGATTTTTAGAGAGAGTGGAAAGGAAGGGGAGAAACAGAGAGAGAGACATTGATGTGAGAGAGACACATCAATTGGTTGCCTTCCGTGGGCCTCGACCAGGGCTGGGGATGAGCCTGCAGCCGAGGTATGTGCCCTTGACCGGAATCGAACCTGGGACTCTTCAGTCCATGGCCAACGCTCTATCCACTGAACGATACTGGCTAGGGCTATTCTATATTACTTTACTTTTGATGGAAATAAATGTTTTTAAACTATTTAAGCCCTAATCTCTGTTTGTTTATTTACAGTGAATCTAACATTATAAGCATTTGGAATAATGGGAAAGGCATTCCAGTAGTAGAACATAAAGTAGAGAAGGTTTATGTTCCTGCATTAATTTTTGGACAGCTTTTAACGTCCAGTAACTATGACGATGATGAAAAAAAAGTAACAGGTAAAGAAAGTCTAAATGGCTGGTTAGATATTTTATTAAAAAATATTGCTCTCAACATAAAGCTCTATTATTCCTATATAAAATATTACAGAAGAGGAAACCTGTATAGTTTTGTTGTGAGAAAAATTCTTTTTAGAATTAATATCTATGAAAAACTATCCTGTATAAGTATTGTCTTGATTATACCCTGCCAGATACTTTGAAAGCTTAATTTATAGTACATTGATTTATGTTAGAACTCCTGAAACTCTAACCAGGATGACAGATTGAGTTTTGAATTACTGATGAAAGTAAGATGTGTGATTCCTATATATGTGAGCTTGGTATTGCATAAACACTATGCCTTTTGGTATCAGTTAAATTACTTTTAAACTGTTTTCTTTAAGAGAGTTAAGATTGAAAATTAGACTCTGTAAATAGAGTTGAAAATGCTTTGACCAGCCAAATGTCTTATTATGTTAACCAAGTAGGTTGATACTGTTTTCTTTTGTGTGTTTAAAACCAAAGACTAAAAATTTGTAATAGAGAAGTGACTTCGATAGAAAGTTTAAATTTTATACTCATATATTTACTGGATTATAGGAGATACCAAGCTTACTTTAAAAAAGTGTGATGAAGATAATGAATGTACAAAATACATACTTTAATTATATATATGCTAAATTTTAATTGTAATTTTCTTTAAATGAAAAAGTTTGTATTCTGAAATATTCATTTGATGATAGTTAAGGTAGTGCAGTAAGTAAAACTTACTGCAACAGACCTGTCCTATGGTAGGTAAGTTAAAGTTCTTTAACATCATTTTCTTTAAACCTTTCACATTTAATTGTTCTTACAGGTGGTCGAAATGGTTATGGTGCAAAACTTTGTAATATTTTCAGTACAAAGTTTACAGTAGAAACTGCTTGCAAAGAATACAAACATAGTTTTAAACAGGTATGATAAATATGTATCTAATTGCTTTTTAAAAATAATCATGCTTTGTTGCTTTGCTAAGATAATACCTTAGGTAAATTGCAATGACACACACACACACACACACACACACACACACACACACACTCTTAAGTGTTAAGCATGTCATCATAGTATAAAAGACTTTAGAATGTCTGGGAGATTTTATATAAGCCTGTCTTTCTCCTATTCCCTTAAAATAAAATGCTTTAACAGACTTTTCTTTGAACATTGTAAAGCTTTAGTGAAAATGCCCTGAACTTCAAAGATAATTGAAATATATCCACTTTGGATGTTTAAAACTTCCTCATCTATAATAATAAAAGCGTAATATGCTAATTAGACCGGATGTCCTTCTGGACGACCTTCCGGACGAATCCGGGGCTGTGAGGGAAGCCTGGGTGCCAGTGGCCAGAGGGAAGCCCTGGTCCTGGGTGCCAGAGGGAAGCTGGTGCCGGCAGCCGGGGGCGGGAAGGCCTACTCTTGCACGATTTTTGTGCATTGGGCCTCTAGTTGATTCATGAAATTAATATTTTAAAATTTTATTTTACTCTTGTATGCCTTTGAAAATAGAGTGAAATTTTACATAAGGTAAATAAATTTCTCAGTAAAGCATAATACCTTATTTTTGTAAAATTCTATATAGTCGTGATGAAAAACTTAGGATATTTTATTAACTATGTATCAAGTTGTGCAATTTATTTTAGTTATTTTCAACATGAGATTGTTATAATAATATTTTAAATTTTTTAATCTTTAATACCAGGCTCAAAGATTTGTTAGGTTTGTTGTTTGGCTGAAAAATGTATATAGTTGTGGTAATTGTATTTCATGAGCTGAGTCTTTACGTATTATAAAATATAGAAATATAGAAATATTTGAATGTATTTTCTTTTAAAGACATGGATGAATAATATGATGAAGACTTCTGAAGCCAAAATTAAACATTTTGATGGTGAAGATTACACATGCATAACATTCCAACCAGATCTGTCCAAATTTAAGATGGAAAAACTTGACAAGGATATTGTGGCCCTCATGACCAGAAGAGCTTATGATTTGGCTGGTTCATGCAAAGGGGTCAAGGTCATGTTTAATGGAAAGAAATTGCCTGTAAGTATTTTCTAAAATAGTTAATGCTTTGTTATTTTGTAGATATCTTATAGTTAGATGTTTTAAAATCTAATATCATTACCTTTTTCTTTTAACTGGCATATTTCAGTGATTCAATTTAAACTGATTATTGATATATTTGGATTAAAACATCTTGCTAGCTGTTTTCTATTCATTATATTTGTTCTTTGTTTCTTAATTCCTTTTATTCAACCTTCTCTGGTTTTAATTGAGCATTTTTTAATGATTCCATTTTATCACCTCTGTTTAGTTATACATCTTTTAAAAACTTTTTTAGTGTTTGCCCTAGGTTTTACAATTTCATTTATAAATACTTTGAGTCTACCCTCAAATAATTGATCACTTAATCTGTAGTGAAAGGACTTTATAACAGTGTATCTTCAGAATCTTCCTCCCATTTCTTGTGTCATTACCATCATACATTTCATTTTTATACATGCTATAAACACCAGAAGAAGAATGACAACGAGGCAGAAGAAACATTTGAGAAAATGATTGCAGAAAGTTTTCACAGTTAGTGACGTCGTTGTTAATGCTTTAAGCATTCAGTTATCTCTTAGAGAAATTAAAAATACAATACCTACATTCACTCCATTTCCAGTGCTCTTAATTTCTTGGCATAGATTTAAGTTTCTGATTTTAATCACATTCCTTTTGCCTGGAGATCTTCCTTTAACATTTTTGTAGGGCATTTTTGCTGGTAATAAATTCTCTCAGGTTATGTTTGTCTGAGAGTCTTTGTTTCCCTTCATTTTCAAAGACAATAGAAATTTCACAGGATACAGAATTTGGGGTTGACATTTCTTTTTCTTTCAATACTTAAAGATGTCACTCTGTTGTCTTCTTGCTTGCATGGTTTCTGATGAGAAGTCTGCTGTAGTTCATATCCTTCTTCCTCTGTTGGTAAGGTGTTTCATTTTCCTCTGGCTGCCTTGAAGATTTTCTCTTTGTCTTTGTTTTCTTTGAGTATGATATGCTTAGGTGTGTATATGGGTTTTTGTGTGTGTGTGTGTTTTTGCATTTATTCTGTTTGGTGTTTATTGTCTGTTACTGATCTTGGAAAATTTTGGCCATTATTTCTTCCAATATTTCTTTTGTGCTGTTTTTTCTTTGTCTTCTGGTATTTCATTTATGCACATGTTATACTACTTGGTATTGTTCTAAGCTCTTGGATGTTTTGCTCTGCTTTCTTCATTCTTTTTCTTTGTGTTTCAGTTTTTTAAGTTCTATTGCCCTATTTTTAAAGATGAAGTGGTATTTTAATTACTTTATGCCCTCTTTTAATTTTAATGATTTTTTTCTTTATTGTGTCAAGTTTACGATGAGCCTGCTGAAGGCATTCTCTATGTCTTCTGTTTTTGATTCCTGGCATTTCCATTTGATACTTCCTTACAGCATCCATCTCTCTGCTAAAGTTGCATGTTGCCTACCTTCTCCATTAGAGCCTTTAACATATGAATCATAGTTATTTTAAATGCCCTATCTGGTAGTTAAAATACCTGGGACATAATCTGAGTTTGATTCTGGTGATTGCTTTATCTTTTCAGATTGTTTTTTCTTGCCTTTTGGCATGCCTTATAAGTTTTTGTAGAAAAACAGCTATGTTGTATAGTGTAGATATGGAGTAAATAAGCTTTAGTATGAGGATTTATGTTAATTTATATAGGAAATGGGATGTGTTTGCAGTTTGTTGTTGTAGTTACTGGTGTTGAGGTTTGTTGTTGGTATAAGCAACAGAGACTTCAAATTCTTCCTTGTTCTTATTTTTTTCTCTTTGATTTGGGCCTTCCTTTTGAGCTGCCCCTCAAGGAGGCTGTCTCTTGTAGCTCTGCCAGCTGAAACCCACTATTATTATTGGAGGCCTGTTAGCATGGTAGTAGGTTACTTATGTCTGATAAAGTTTCAGATTGGAGTACACAATGGGCCTGTGTATTTAGCCTTTACAAATATGTCTATTCCTCTTCTAGAGGCAGAGATTTTTCCTTTGCCCTCTATTCTTTTCCCTAGTTGCAGCAGGTATCTGTCAGTATTCTCATTCAGTATTCTTGAGGCTTCCTGCTCTGCAGAATGCCTTTAAAAAAAAACAAAACTTAAATGATTAAGGGGTGGGATGGGGTAGGGCAGGGCAGAATGACTTCATTCCAGCTACAGTGATATTTTGCCAATGCTCTCTAGCAGCATCCTTCCCTTGGCAAATTAAGGTTTTATTGGTAAGGGAAATGGTCTGGGTGGAATTCCCAGTGGTTCCTGTTTTCCTCCCCTAGCTAGCACCATTGGGGGAACTTTTTTTTTTAGATTCTCTCTTCCCTGTGAGAATTTGTGGGGTTTCCTGGAGGAAAAGCCTGCAAAAGAGTAGGAACCCTTTATAAGTATAGCCCTCAGGGGATTCACACACACATACTAGTCCACACTTGTCCTATAGCAATTTGTCAAAATTTCTGATTTAATGTTCCTTCTGGCTTATATGACAGTAGGCAGCTTCTGCCCTAGTTAAGCAAATGTTTCGGTTCTGTGTCTCCTACAGACTCCTAACTCTCTTCAGGCTCCGGATGGCCAGATGGTCTGTGACCTCAATTTTTTGAGGGTTTATAAAATATCAGTTTGTCTGACCAGTTCTTTATAAGGGCACAAGCTTATTCTTTTTCTTTTTTTCCAGCCCTCTTCCATGTCTGAACTCAAAGTGGAAGTCTACTTTGTTATTTTAAAAAACTTAAACTTTTGAAAGATTTTATAATAATTTACCAGTTCAGCTATTCATTCATACCCTTTCTTTATCAAGTACATAGAGAATTAATTGCTTTTTTTGAGGATAGGGATCAAGGAGTAGAATAGGGGAAAGTCATGAAGGTTTGGATCTGCCACATAAGCTGTTGTGAAGTAAGGGAAATGAAAGTTTGAGAGTACCCGATGGCATTCACCTACTTGAGCTGCCAATATTAGATTGTTTATTATTATTGTTTTTCAAATTAATAGGTAAATGGATTTCGCAGTTATGTAGATCTTTATGTGAAAGACAAATTGGATGAAACTGGAGTGGCCCTGAAAGTTATTCATGAACTTGCAAATGAAAGATGGGATGTTTGTCTTACATTGAGTGAAAAAGGATTCCAGCAAATAAGCTTTGTAAATAGCATTGCAACAACAAAAGTAAGTATAGTATGTTAATTATCTTTTATTTCTAAGTAAGTGGTAGAACAATGCTTCATTAAAAACAACAAGATCAATAACAACAACAGCAAAAAAACCACTCCAAATCTGCTTTGGTGAAATCAAAATTGACTTATGAAAATGAAAGTTTATTTTCTGTAAAATATCTGTCTTATAATTTAACATCCATTGAGAAATAAGTTTATACTATTAATGTTTAAAGTTGACTACATTTATATTTTATGAAATTTACAATGATAAATTCCTTATTCTGTGTTCTGAGTTTAAAATGTAGAAGAAAGACTAATAGGAGATGAGTATGTTTAGGATGGTCATTCTATGGAGTTTAAACCCTCTTCTTTAGGTTTTTTGATTTAAAAAATCAATGAAATTCTTCCCATTTAAAAGCATCTATCCATGACCAGAATAAAGTATTATTATGCAATACAAGCAAACATGTATCCCTAGAATAATCTAAAGCACTGTTTTATCACTTTGTCACTCTTCTTCAGGTTTTAACATTTTTAATGTTCAATTTTTTAATAATCTAGTTATCACTTTCTCTAGTCAACAAAAATCCTGCATCCATTATGATTGCATTTTATTATATGTAATAGAAACCTAATGTAAACATGTAAAAGTTTTACTTTTCCTCTCTTATCTAAGAACCAGGGGTAGGCAGTCTTAATTCAGTACTATGACTCCATAGTGTCATTAGGGACCTGTGCTTTCCCTGGCTTTCTTTCCTGCCACCTTTAGCATATGGCTTTTTTCCTCATGCCTTTTAAGTTGCCTGCTGCACTTCCATGCCTCATTTCTAAGTCCTAGGCAGAGAGAATTAGGTTGGGAAAATGCATATGCCAACTAAATTTCTCCCTTTTTAAATTGTGATAACATATGTATAACAGAATAGTTTTTCTGGAAGCCCCATCCAGTAGACCTCTCCTAACATCTTTGGCTAGAACCGTGTCATGTGGGTACCTCTAGCTGCAAGGAGTCCAGATTGGAGAATCTTTGTAATTGGGCATGTTGCCAGTTAAAAACAAATTTGGATTTGTCAATAAAGTAAAAGGGGAAAATGGATATTGCATGGACAACTGGTAATGCTTGCCACAGTCCCTAAGTTTAACTATTGTGTCATTTATCACCCCCAGTATTCATGCCAGTATTCATTCTCACTTCCATGTCAATTTTTTTTAAAAATTGTTTTTGATTTGTATAAAATTGGCTAATTGATTCTATGGCCAAAGAGGCCTTATTTTTAAAATCCCAACTCTGCTATTCTGACACTCATATTACTACTCTGGAAAATGGGTTTAATAATACTGACTGCACAAAGTTGTAAAGATAAACACTCATTTTAGAAAAAATGAATACGTAAGTATTTTCCTACCTTACTATAGAAGATTTTGTATTTTTTTTTTCATTTTAGGGTGGACGGCATGTGGATTATGTAGTAGATCAAGTTGTTGGTAAACTGATTGAAGTAGTCAAGAAAAAGAACAAAGCTGGTGTATCAGTGAAACCATTTCAAGTAAGTGATGCTGTACTATTCTGTTGAAGTAGTAAATAATACCAGTTCTGATGTTGACTTATTTTTTTGGTATGTTTTCAACAGGTAAAAAACCATATATGGGTTTTTATTAATTGCCTTATCGAAAACCCAACTTTTGATTCTCAGACTAAGGAAAACATGACTTTGCAACCCAAAAGTTTTGGGTCCAAATGCCAACTGTCAGAAAAATTTTTCAAAGCAGTGAGTAAAACTTGTATTATTTTTCAGTGTGTTTTTATTGAAAGTTAAGTAGTTTTCTTTATTCTATTTGTGATTAGTTTCTTATATTAACTAGATATAGGCATATTTATATTACAAACTAATACACTTAATTCTGCAAACTTCAAAGGGTAAACTTTATTTGTTAAACAATTGGTTATTTTGCCAAGAATTGAAATAGGTAATCTTTTAATTAATTGTGTTTGTAGCTTTGCTTTGGTCATTATAAAGCCAGATATTCCCCCAATAGGTGTTCAGTTCCTGTTAGGACTTCTGATTTCAATCTTTTTATTCATTTCAACTTTATGTTTAGATATTTACCATTGTGTAGTTGTTTTTTTTTAAAATTGTGATAACATATGTATAACAGAATTTTTTATATTCTACATATTTTAAAATTTTATTTTACTTTGCACATAATTATTTAGGCTGCTTTAACCTTTCTGATACAAGGTGAGAATACAAATAAATAATGAATCTTAGATTTATAACCAAGATTTGCGACTGCTAATAGCTTCTTATAATCTGTTATTTATAAGTAAGATTTGCCTCAGTTCCCTTATTCAGCAGTACCCTCAAAAACATATTAATAAACATATATAAAGTTCCTTTAAATATGTTTGCACTAGGAATGTAAAGATGAATAAACGATAGCTCCTCTTCTTTGGAAATTTATAATTTGGTGGAGGAGTAAGTGTGGTAGTGGTAACATACTTATCAAATTCCATTATCAGAATTTTAAAGGTAGGTTCTCACAAACAAAAACAAATTTAGATTATAGCTTAAGGCCTATGAAAATAGTACTTTTAATTCTGTTCATAATCGATTCAGAATACAAATGACCTTATGTTAATGCTTTCCCAAATTTGTGCTCTCATAAAAGTTCTCATTTTGAACTGATTTGATTTTAGATTTTCTACTTTTTCATTTTTGGGAGATTAAGTTTAAATTTGGCAATATACTTCACCTCTTTTATATCTCAAACATTCCAAAAAACTCTTCTGTACACCTAAAATCAAACTACCCAGGATGATGAAAAATAACTCCACTTGGAGCTGCTTCACTTTATTTTCTTTTTGGTAAACATGTGGTCACATGTTGATTAACTGCTGAGTGACACACTATTTACAGTGTTGAAATGCTCATTATCAAACTTTTTAAAGAATAAGAACTATTCATAAGTTCTTGAATTTATCCTAATGTTTCCTTCATGTTAATATTTTTTATTTGTCATAGTGAATTCAAGATTCACATTTTTGTATTGACAGATATCAGAAATGTCAGTGAATAGAAATTACAAGCTGGTAAATTCAAGGGTGGATTAGCTTAACTGTGTTAATTTTAGAAAAATGAACTTGTGAGAAAAGCTATGTATATTTCTCATGGAGTTTATTAGAATATAATTTTTTCATATCTAGTAAAATCTTTTCTTCATGCTTTTATATTTCAGTATAGTAACTGTCAGAGTTAGTTTTACTGTAGTTAGAATAAAATTTACTAGTGCAAATAATTATCATTGTTACTGTTTTTCCCTATAACTGCATAGGGTAACAAGTATTACATTCATTTTAGGTAAGTGTATGAACTTCTGGCTTGTTTGTATATCATTCATTATGCTTTCATTTTTAGGCCTCTAATTGTGGCATTGTAGAAAGTATCCTGAACTGGGTGAAATTTAAGGCTCAGACTCAGCTGAACAAGAAGTGTTCATCAGTAAAGTATAGTAAAATCAAAGGTATTCCTAAATTGGATGATGCAAACGATGCTGGTAAGATTTAGATTAAAAAATATATATATTTAAGTTTTTATTTGTCCAGTTATAGAAATTTTTCATTTTCCACATACAGTTAGTAGGATTTTATGTTCAGAGTATAATTTCACTTCATTAAAATTGCTACATGCACCACATATTACTGATTTTCAGGGGATAGGAATTCAATAAAGTATACAACATTTAAACTATTCTAAGCATAAAATAAGATGATTGTTGTAGTCTTTCACTATCATCATTGCGATTATTAAGTTTTCTGGCTTCATTTTTCTCATTAGTAAAATTAAGGAATGTGGAGTATATGTCTTTCTAAATTTCTCTAGGTGGCAAACATTCCCTGGAGTGTACACTGATACTAACAGAGGGAGACTCTGCGAAATCACTGGCTGTGTCTGGACTAGGTGTGATTGGGCGAGACAGATATGGAGTCTTTCCACTCAGGGGAAAAATTCTTAACGTACGGGAAGCTTCTCATAAACAGGTATATGTTTGCATATATATGTATATATATATATAGACACATACACATATATGACATTTTCATACTTTACTAAAATTGTTGAATTTTTAAATGTAAAATACTTTCAATTCCTTTTCTTTATGTACAGATCATGGAAAATGCAGAAATAAATAATATTATTAAAATAGTTGGTCTACAATACAAGAAAAGTTATGATGATGCAGAATCTCTGAAAACTTTACGTTATGGAAAGATTATGATTATGACTGATCAGGTTAGTTTAAAAATTGCCACATATTTAAAACTCATCTTTTTCAGATTGTCCTTTCAATGTTTGTTTTATGAGACTTACTCCAAGATAGTACAAGTGAAAGTGATTGTACATCAACGGGGAAGGCACTGTTTGTGTGAAGCACATTTTACATTGTCTAATTTATGAGTAACCATTTTTTTGGTTAGTTATTATAAAAATGTTTTAAAATATAATAAATGTGAGAAGAGTAGAACACACTGTAGTATTAAGGGGTTGAAGCATACCTGTACTTAGAAAGAAAATGAAAGAGTAAATATGATAATGGTTAATATTTCTATATGATGCGTAATTTTTGATGCACAAAGACTAGGAGGATTGAATAGTAAAATGGCAGTAACTGGGGAAGAACTAGAAAATTGAAAAGTATGAAATTCATATGTATCCAACTGCTTTTCTCTTATGTCCTCTAATGAAAAGCATTTGT
Organism: Myotis brandtii; assembly: GCF_000412655.1. Taxonomy (NCBI): domain Eukaryota; kingdom Metazoa; phylum Chordata; class Mammalia; order Chiroptera; family Vespertilionidae; genus Myotis; species Myotis brandtii. The sequence goes on along the minus strand of NW_005353477.1, from coordinate 351,587 downwards.
AGAGAAAAATCTTCAACAAAAAAAGCTGCTTATAGTGTTAAATAGTTTTTATGTCAAAAGAAGACTTGTGAATATCTGTTCTCCATGGACATTGCCTAGTGAAGTTGCATTATAACCATGTTTATTCTATTTCCATTCTTAAATCAGTCTTTTAGTGAAATCTGGTTAAACTATTTCAATGGAATTTTGCTTCTTTGCTGCATTCAGATATTTAAAAATTTGATTATATAAGTAATTATATTTCATAAAACTATTATAGCTCTCTTTACTAATATTTATTTAGGATCAAGATGGTTCTCACATAAAAGGCCTGCTTATTAATTTCATTCACCACAATTGGCCATCACTTCTGAAGCATGGTTTTCTTGAAGAGTTCATTACTCCAATTGTAAAGGTACTACTTACATTAATATGTTTTTATACTGTTTGCTTAAAGGGTAGCAGAAAAACTAATTTTTTTTTTTATTAATTTAAGGCAAGCAAAAATAAGCAAGAACTTTCCTTCTACAGTATTCCTGAATTTGATGAGTGGAAAAAACATATAGAAAACCAGAAAGCCTGGAAAATAAAATACTACAAAGGTTTGTATTTTAAAATATTTAAAAAATTTAAAATAACTAGTGACATAAATATATATTATTAAAGTGTTATAAAATATTTTGAAAGTTTGTCTCTTTTAGACTTTAAAATTAGCTGTTGCTGATTTTTAAATAATTGTTAAGGAAAATTTTATAAAGTATAAAGAATAGTATAATGGACTTCCTATGTACTTCAACAATCACCATTTCATGGTCAATCTTGTTTTATCTAAACTCTTCTCATTGCCATCCTATTAGTTTGGAATAATTTCCAGATATTATCCTATAATACTTTAATATGTATCACTTAAAGAGTTTTTTTAAAAGTCCTTAATACCATTTTCATATCTTTTTTTAATAACTTAAAATAGTCAGTGTTAAAATTCTCCTGCTTGTATTACAAATGTTTATAATGTTTTGTTTTATTTTTTGAGTCAGTGTCCAAACAAGGTTCACACATTACGTCTGGTTGATAAGTTTCTAAAATCTTAGTATATTGTTTCTCTTTTTATATTTTTTCTTGTAATTTATTTGTTCAAAAAGTTGGATTTTTTTGTCCTGTATAAATTTTACATTCTGTATTTTGCTGAGCATTCCTATAGTTTCCTTAAATATGTAGCATGTTCCTCTGCCCCTTATTCTATGATAACTGGTAATACATTGGAGGCTTGATCAGATGAAGATTAGATTTATGTAGCAAAAAATTTAATAGGTGGTGTTGTATACTTATGTTAGGGGGCATGTAATATATGGTTTGTCTTTCTTTTTCCACAAAAATTAATCAGTTGGTCCAGGTGTTGCCAGTTTGATCCATCACCTTTTCACATAATGGTTTTAAATAACCATTGATGTTCATGATTCATTTAAAATATTTTTCAGCTTTTTTGAGATATAACTGACAAATAAAAATTTATGTATTTAAGGTGTACAACATGATGAGTTGATATACTTATACATATCCATCACCTCACATAGTTACCCTTCTTTTTTTAGGACATTTAACATCTACTCTCAGCAATTTTCAAGTATACAGTATAGCAATATCCTATATAATAAAAGGTTAATATGCAAATTGTCCCCTCGGGAGTTCAACTGACCAGGAGTTCAACCGCTCACCATGATGTGCGCTGACCACCAGGGGGTGGCATGGAATGAAGGAAGGCCCTGGCTGGCAGCCAGCAGCTGGGGGAAGGAAGGCCCCAATCAGCCCTGATCGCCAGCCAGGCCTAGGGACCCTACCCGTGCACGAATTTTGTGCACTGGACCTCTAGTTAATAATAGGCACCATGATGTTCATTAGATCCCCAGAACTTAACATCTTATAACTGCAAGTTTGTATTCTTTGATAGACATTTCACTTTTCCCCACTTCCCAAGCCTCTAAGAACCACCATCTCTTCTCTCTTTGAGTTCTACTTTTTTGGTTTCCACATTTAAGTGATATTATACAGTATTTGTCTTTGTCTCGCTTATTTTCATTTTTATTTTTTAAATTGTGCAGGGTTGGGTACCAGTACAGCTAAAGAAGCAAAGGAATATTTTGCTGATATGGAAAGGCACCGCATCTTGTTTAGATATGCTGGGCCTGAGGATGATGCTGCCATTACGTTGGTAATAAAGCAAATTTTAAAAAGTCTGTTCTCATATCCATCCCCCTACCTCCTATACGTTTCTTCACAGTCTGGGTTTTCTACAAACAGTCTCTTTTGAATTCTAAAGCCCAAACTCGTCAATTTTAGTGTTTTTCTCGCACCTATGCCCCTGATTATGCCCTGTTTTCATAGTTCTTTCATTGAAAAACCTCTGTTCAAGTATATTTTTGATTAAAAGCATATTGGAAAAACCAAATTTCCCAGAAATTAATGTTTTTTGCCTTTATAACTTTTAATTTTATAATGAAATTATTTTGTAATATGTGAAATAATTTCCTGGAATCTTTCAGGCATTCAGTAAAAAGAAGATTGATGACAGAAAAGAATGGTTAACAAATTTTATGGAAGATCGGAGACAGCGTAGGTTACATGGATTACCAGAGGTTAGTCATACGGAGTGGTGATCTGGGGGAAGAAAGAGACTAAAACTGATATAGTCATAATGATAATATTGCTATATAACTTTTTTCTTAGCAATTTTTATATGGCACAGCAACAAAGCATTTGACATACAATGATTTCATCAACAAAGAATTGATTCTCTTCTCAAACTCAGACAATGAAAGGTCTATACCATCTCTTGTTGATGGTAAGTAGCTGTCATTTCAAATTTTTTCTCATTTTTGTACATTATTGAGTATAACTTAATTTCATATGCTTTAAGTCATCTCAATAATAAATCTTAAAATCCATAAATTGTTTTAGAAATATTTTCGTAGGACTGAAATATTTTATATTTCTTAATTTGAATCTTTTAAAACCCTTTTTGAATTTTTTCAGGAGAATTAACTTACGGCAAATTTTAAAAGCCCTTGACCCAAGTTGATTGCAGACTTCCTAAAATAAATAGTAAAATGGGATTTTGATAAGTTCTAAAATATTTATCAGAGACTAAATTTTAAAAACACCTTTAGAGTTCAATACTTTAACTTATTTTACTTAACAAAATAAAAGTTTATAAACTACCTTGTGATTAGAGCATATTTTGGTCTTCTTTTTTTTTTTTTAAATATATATTTTATTGATTTTTTACAGAGAGGAAGGGAGAGAGATAGAGAGTTAGAAACATTGATGAGAGAGAAACATCGATCAGCTGCTTCCTGCACATCTCCCACTGGGGATGTGCCCGCAACCCAGGTAAATGCCCTTGACCGGAATCGAACCTGGGACCCTTCAGTCCGCAGGCCGATGCTCCATCCACTGAGCCAAACCGGTTTCGGCACATTTTGGTCTTCTATCTAGCACTTTTTAATTTTCATTTTATAACTTCTAGCAAGTTAGTTGATCTTCGTGTTCCTTGGTTTTTCAACTAATAGCAGATGATTGTACCTGTCCATCTAGTTCTAGCTTTAAGTTATATCCCTTCTATGACACCTTCCCTAACAATTTTAGTCTAAACTGGTCTCAGATGCCTAAACTGTGTCAGTAATTTTGTGCCTGTTATTTTATTTGTGTTAATTTTGCCTTCTCAATTAGATTATAAAATTCTGAAGGAAAGGGACCATGTTTATCATCCTCTTGTTTCTACAATGTTTTGTGCCCACGATGATGATGACGATAGCTAGCATATACTGAAAATTTGTTACTGTGCTCATTGGTCTAGAACAAGAAGAATGATAAGGAAGCAGAGTGCTTTGCTTGCATTATCTCAATGTAATCCTTATGATCACCCTATTAGGAAGGTAATTATTTCTATTACACTGATGAGGACACTGAGCTTACTGGTTTAGTAATTTGTGCAAAGGCACATGATAAATGGCCTAGTTAAGAAGAGTATTCAGATTAGTAAGATTCAAAACCCTGCATTCTTAACTACCACATACATCTCTCATTTGTAAGGGCTATCCTGATTTGGGATACTCGAATAATAGTTTCACACTTATTGATGGTTTGCTGCTCCTTTAATTACAACTGCCATTTTGGATATGTGGGTGTTTGGCATTTCCTATGAAAGAAGCTTAGTGCTACTGAGCAGTTTAAGACCAAAAGGTGGTCTTTCAATTGGTACTTCATTTTTGGAATAGATTGAAATGATATCAAAACATGTTAGTTTATACTCCACTTTGTTATAGAATCTCAATTATTTTTAGTCAGTAATTTTTCAAAAACAAACTATATCTTTTCTTTCTTGAATATATAGGACATTTTTGTCACTAAAAGAAACATTACAACTATATTTTCGGTAATATTTTTAAAAGAGGATTATTATTTTTTTAAATAGGCTTTAAACCAGGCCAACGAAAAGTTTTATTTACCTGTTTCAAAAGGAATGACAAACGTGAAGTAAAAGTTGCCCAGTTGGCTGGATCTGTTGCTGAGATGTCTGCTTATCATCATGGAGAAGTAAGAATTAAATTTGGAATCAATTGAGAACTATGCTTACAGACATGAAGAATGACAATGAAGCATAATGAAGTATTTTTTCTTTTAGAAGGTCTTTGAAAATGTAAAAGAATTGAGTTTGGATTTTAATAAAAATTAGGGAATACCTACAGTGAATTAAAGTTTAGAATATTAATATTATGTTCTGTTTCTATTCTGTAGCAAGCATTGATGATGACTATTGTGAATTTGGCTCAGAACTTTGTGGGAAGTAACAACATTAACTTGCTTCAGCCTATTGGTCAGTTTGGAACTCGGCTACATGGTGGCAAAGATGCTGCAAGCCCTCGTTACATTTTCACAATGTTAAGGTAACAGTTTGCTGATATAATGGTATCAAGTTCTATTTGAAGTTTATTGGAACTAACTAAATGGTTAATAGAATTGTAACTATGGAGAAGTATCAATGGGGATTCTGTTGAGGTTAAATATTTTAAATTATTTGATAGTAAATAGAAGGAAGTTTGTTGATATAAATTTTTATGAATTATTGGTGAAACCAGTCTCAATGAATGTAAGGATTTTTCTGACCCAAAACTTCACTTTTTAGGCTGAAGATGGGTTTTGTGATTTAGACAGAGTAAGAGGAAATTCTTAAAAAGTTATTTATCAATACTAAGAATTTAGGTAGGTAAGTATGGAAGTAAAATTGGGTTATCTTATTGTAGCTTTATGCCTCAGAGAAATATATTTGGTAATAAGGCTAGGTCAGTTTTACTGTGAAGCACATGTAATCAAAATTTTTAAAATGTACTCTTTAAAAAAATTTTTTTGAAATGTAGTTTTTAATTATGTATACAATTTTATTTCCAAAAACCATGACATTTTTTCCATATATTTTTTCTCTTTTATTAGCTCTTTAGCAAGACGGCTTTTTCCTATTGTAGATGACAACCTGCTTAAGTTCCTTTATGATGACAATCAACGGGTAGAGCCTGAGTGGTATATTCCCATAATTCCTATGGTTTTAATAAATGGTGCTGAGGGCATTGGTACTGGATGGGCTTGTAAACTACCCAACTACGATGCTAGGGAAATTGTAAACAATGTCAGAAGAATGCTAGATGGCTTGGATCCTCATCCCATGGTAATTATTTAGAATTTGTTGTTTATATTGTTTATTTAAAAAACAACGTGTAAACTACCAAAGTCCAGTCATTTAAAAAAAGTAATGGAACCATTTTTATTTTAGAACATATTATAGACAATAACTACTTTATTAGTATACAATTTGATATGTGCTTATTGTAAAAGATACAAGCTGGAAAAAGCCCGGACCTAGAGATAAGGCTTATGGGGAAACACTTATTGAAATATACAAATACTTAGTATTTCAGGCTTTCATATATAAAGTATATAGAGAATAATGTTTTTATGACAAAGTTATGTAACTTTAGCATATATTTCCAAACTACTGACCCATGCTTAACAACACATTGTATATATTTTAATGTGCCCCTGATATTTTTTAATTTTGCTCTTATACCATTCACTGTGTTTAGTTCTTCCCCAAAACACCACTCAAGAGAAACCTCTCAAGAAAGTGTCTATCACTATTCCACATGATTTAAAATCATCTGGAAATTTTCTTTTTCTCATGATACTTAAGTAAAGGTTATTTTGTATTTTTCTTACAAAATGGTAGTGCTCATTGTAGAAAATATAAATAAGCAAAGAGGGAAATGTACTTAATAAACCCACCATGTAGAAACAAACTTAATATTTTAATGTATTTCTCGCCAAGTTTTATTTCATTTTTGTATTTTAAAAGAAAACAAAAATTAGATTATGTGTATGATTACTCAGGTTTACCCAAAATGTTTTCCCCCTTAAATACTTTATATTACCAAAAATATTTATAACAGAAGCCATCAAACTACTTTATGATTATAGCGTTTATTTTCATCCTTTTAGATACATTTTAGGGTATTTTAGTCCATGTATTTGACCAGTGCTTCTTGTGTACCTAATATATCTATTTATTTACCGATCTGTTTCTATCTATCCACCAATTTATCGATCTTTGAGATAATGTGCTAAGTGGTGAGAGAAAAAATTGTGATCTCTGTCTTCAAAAAGATAATCTGTTGTCAACACAAGACTTTGGGGCATGAAGTTTGCAGGGACAAAAGATAGTTGCTCATTGTGCCAGAAGAAATGTCCTGTGCCACATGCCCAACTTCTCAGTGATATAACAAATATGAATTTTAAAAGAGAGGGAGAGAGAGCACTTGTAATTGAGAAAGATGAGTAACATTTATATAAATGAATGGGGTGTGTGGAGCTTAATATGTGTTAGGGGTGCTGGATAGAGTGAGTGAAAGTAAGAATATTCAAAATATTCAAGCAAAATGTGGAAGAAGAGTAGTGCTCTGGAAGGCAAATCACTGGAGGAATGGTAGAGTGTTAGATTGGGTAAAGACTGGAAGGCTTTCAAAATAATGTCCAAGCAGTTGGAAATGAAAGGGTTATTAATCTAGGGGGAAAGGAGGTGTGGAGACAATAAGCTAGGGGATAAAAAGTACTATTCTAGGAAGACTAAGAAAGATGATTCTAAGGTTTTGCAATTGGGGAATAGATTATTTTAACAGAAGCTGTGAATTCAAGACTGAGTGGTTTTTTTTTTTTAAATTTGGAGAGGGACTATGGAGGGTGAGGAATTGAGTTTCAGTCATGTTTATCTGTCAGTAGCAGTAGACCACAGACTTAGAAGCATTCAAATGTAGTATTGGCACATAGGACAGAAGTCAAAGCTTTAAGTTATTTTTATTTTTCTCTGCAGCTTCCAAACTACAAAAACTTTAAAGGAACCATCCAAGAACTTGGTCAGAACCAATATGCAGTCAGTGGTGAAATTTTTGTGGTGGATAGAAACACAGTAGAGATTACAGAGCTTCCAGTTAGGACTTGGACACAGGTTAGTATAAGTATGTGAGCTGTCTGTAAAGAGGGATTGCATTAAGTAGTTCTTTCTGGTAAGAATATGCATGATTCCATCTTTGTTTGCCCTAAGTCTGTATAGTGTTTTAAAATTCCTGTATACATTTCTGAACCATTCTATTGAATTTGTGCTTTGAATATTTAAATGTAATTTTAAAGTTTTTTAACTTAGCTTAAGTTATTCAACATTTAGATTTTTAAAAAATATTTTTATTGATTTCAGAGAGGAAGGGAGAGGGACAGAGAGCTAGAAACATCAATGAGGAGAAAGAGTCATTGATTGGCTGCCTCCCGCATGCCCTACAATGGGGATCAAGCCTGCAACCCAGGCATATGCCCTGACCGGGAATCGAACCACGACCTCCTGGTTCATAGGTCCAAGCTCAACCACTAGGAAAGCTAGGCTTAAGCTACCCTTTAAAGAGACTATTTGTCTATCTTGAAATGACTAGAAGAGTATGTAAGAAATAGTTTTTTTTTTATATATATTTTATTGATTTTTTACAGAGGAAGGGAGAGAGATAGAGAGTTAGAAACATCGATGAGAGAGAAACATCGATCACCTGCCTCCTGCACATCTCCCACTGGGGATGTGTCCGCAACCCAGGTACATGCCCTTGACCGGAATCGAACCTGGGACCCTTCAGTCCACAGGCCGACGCTCTATCCACTGAGCCAAACCGGTTTCGGCAAGAAATAGTTTTGAACCCTTATAAATATGGCCAGTATTCATGTCAGTATCAACTGTTATAAATCTAAAGGTATGCATATCATCTCTTGTCAGTTCCAGTTGATATAGTTAACTCTGAATACAGTTCCCTCATTGTCTTTATACCCTCAGCCTTTCCCTTGCCCTGTGGAGTATTAGCAGATCAGAACCATTATCTTGCATATCTTCTTTCACTATTGAGATGACCATATACTGTCTCCTATAGTGACTGGGCATGAGATGACAGTGATGGAGGTTTGCCTCCCCCCGACCCCCCACAGGAACTGATAATTGTTTAAAAATTGCATGTCTTATGGTATGAGAACATGAGTGTGTCATGAAAAGCATTACTTATTGTTAAATTTTTTATAGGTATACAAAGAACAGGTTTTAGAACCTATGCTAAATGGAACAGATAAAACACCAGCATTAATTTCTGATTATAAAGAATATCATACTGATACAACTGTGAAATTTGTGGTGAAAATGACTGAAGAGAAACTAGCACAAGCAGAAGCTGCTGGATTGCACAAAGTTTTTAAACTTCAAACTACTCTTACTTGTAATTCCATGGTAATTATTAAGATTTGCTATTAATTTAACTTTTCTTGCATGCCATATGTTGGATTTTTGTAATTGGTTTCATGATGGGAGTGGCTATAGTTAACTCTGAATACAGTTCCCTCTTCTCCCCCCATACATTTTTTGTACATTTATTTATTTTCCTCTACTGTTATCTACTACTCTTAATCCCAACTGTGCATTTGTGCATCTGTGCTTGAACATTCAGGATGCACATACTGACTAAAAGTTAGTTATGAGAGTGATTGTTGCAGGCTTTTCATCTGCCTTATACCTGTCCCATTAGCATTTTAATTATGAAGTTCTTATCTCCTCATAACTCCAATCTGCCCTATTAAACTTGTGTATTTGTGTTTATATATAGTTGTAGAGGAAGATAGGAAGTTAATATGTATGATTACCCTTGTTCCATCCCCATCCATTCCCATTAGCTTTTAGATTTAAAGAAGAGTAAAAGAAAAATACAGCAATTGTACAGTGTCTGAGAAAGAGTACCATAAAAAATGTCAAGAAAAGCTGACGGAAAAAAGAAGTAAAAGGCTAGAGAAGAAATAAAATTTCAAAAAAAACACATTGAAGTTTGGGTGAATTATAGCACAATTATAAAAACAAAGAGGCACATGCATTGAGTATATAGGAGAGAGAACTTGTAGATTTAAAAATTTTAAAGTTAGAGATAGAATATGTTTATTTTTAGTTGGAAACATTTTTTTCTTAGGTGGTTTTATAGCCACATTAAGTAAGAACCTTTTTAAAGAACCTATATTTATCTTTCAAAATTATTTTTATTTAAAATATTTTCACAGTTTTGAGAATTGAGTTCATCAGTTTCTTAGAGTCACTAAAGGAATATTTATAGAAATGTACTTAGTAGTTTTGGCTTTTAGGGGTAGTGTGTGTTTAAATAAGTGTATTATTATTTTAAATACTGTAGATGTCACATAAGTTAAAAATACCAGTACAGATTTATGTAATCTTCAAAAATTTTGTGTTTTGCTTATTAGGTACTCTTTGATCATATGGGATGTCTGAAGAAATATGAAACTGTGCAAGACATTTTGAAAGAATTCTTTGATTTACGATTAAGTTATTATGGTTTACGTAAGGAGTGGCTTGTAGGGATGTTGGGAGCAGAATCTACAAAGCTTAACAATCAAGCTCGTTTCATTTTAGAGAAGATACAAGGGAAAATTACTATAGGTAAGACACAACTTTTAAAAATTTAAACATTAGTTAAAATGGAAAAAATCTTTATTAAATAGAAGACATTTTTATCAGTAGAATATAAACAAATACAAATTGAATCTCTTTTCTTGATCCTAACTTTATTTTTCCCTCACATAGAGAATAGGTCAAAGAAAGATTTGATTCAAATGTTAGTCCAGAGAGGTTATGAATCTGACCCAGTGAAAGCCTGGAAAGAAGCACAAGAAAAGGTAATCATTTGCAGAACAAGACATTCAGAGAAGCTTTTAAAAGCAACTTCCAAAACAAACAAAAAACCCAACCCTTAAAATTTAAATTTAGTACTGCTTAAGGTGTTAAGTTGTCTGTCTGGAGACTGAAGTCTTCTGTTTATCCACAGAACAGATACAGTACAGGAATTTGCAGTGCACACCCACCACAAAGCACTTGGCCAGTGTGACTCAACCAGGGCCTGGAGAAATGACTCCAGGTGTGAGAAGGTAGCTCAGTCTCCTTGGCCTTTTTTCTGAGCCTGCCATTAAAGGGTGTCAGTTATGGTGGTGGTTTTTGTGAGCTGCATGCATATTATCTGGGAACTATACTGGTAGTACATAAATAAGTTTACATTGGTCATTCTCTGGTCACAGCATCGTAATCCAGTCACCATTCACTTGATCTGGTTTCAGTTTTTTCTGGGAAGAGTAGAGACAAAATGTTCGATCTTATAGTATTTATCGAGCACCATCTGTATTCTGTCCTGTGCTTAGATCTTTGGCTGGAGATTTAAACCCTGGAACTTGAGATTAAAAGTCTGATGTTTTAATTAAATTGTCCATTTTAGATCATAAAGTACTAATATTAGTTCAGTGAATGGAATATTGAACTTTGAGATTCCTCTCAAGAATTAGTTTCTTGCTGTCGTGCATAATTAAAGGAAAATTTTAGAAAGGCAATACAACATTGTGATTGAGAACACAAGTGTACTAAAGGAAGAAAATTGGAAATGATTAATTTTTGATACTTAATTAAACTATTGTGTACATATGATACTGTGTTAGCATCTTTAAAATACAGTTATGATTATGTGACGTAACTTGAACTGAAACTTTAAACTTCCCTATACTTATGAGTTCTCAACCATAATGTTTTTCAGATTTTTCATCAATCTGTATTGAAATGCTGCTTTCATTTACATTATTATAGCTTTTTTCAATTTTGAACAGTTAATAGAATGCTATATATTAGAATGAGAAAAATTTGAATAAATTATATATTTTGCAAATCATAGTAAGATAATAGGCTTATTTATCATTTGAGGAAAAGGGGGTAGGATAAGATGGGGAGCATTCAGAATTAAGATAACCTAACAAGCATTTGCTTTTCTTTCAATGTGTTTTATTGCATTCGTAACCCCCAAATTATAGTTTATATACTAATTTGCCCTTCTGTATCACTGTTAGTTTAATTTTTGTCATAAAAAAAAATCAACTAGTGAGCTAATGAATTTAATGCTTAGTTTTAAAAGATATGTGTTTAGAGTTTGAGAATGCCCTTCTGTTGGAAATAGACTTCATAGATAAAACCTAGTACTTGGTTTTAATGATTCATTGCCACCATCAGAATTTGCTCAGCATCTTGGTCATGGGTTCATTTTGTGGGTTCCATTTGTGGGTTCAAGTAACAAAAGAAGCACCCTTAAAAGCCTGTCCTATTGTGTAGAATTTGGAGAAGAGAGAATTATAAAACAGATAATTAGAAGATTATAGTATTTTGGTTTTTTTTTCTTCAAAATCATAGTAGAATTTGGTCATTGAACCTTGAAAAGTTTATATTTTTATTTCTGAAAGTATCCTTAGTCACCTTCATGTTAACAATGATAGATAAACATATTTTAGAGTGCTCACTAATAAATAATACTCCAGTGTCATAAAAACCTAGAGCAAATATACTTGTAAAGTGTGGGTCTAAGCAGGATTTTATGACACTCTAATAGTATTTTTTAGTAGTGTAACAACCTAAATATTCCATAGCAGCACACTGTTTCATGATGAACTTTTTAAAAACTTATCACAAGTTATCTAGGTATCTATTAATGATCTATCAGCCGAACAACAGTATTCCTTATTTGGCTGCTGTTGCATAATTTTACAGTTTGTTTATGTAATGCGGCCTCTTGCTTTGCAATTTTTTACTTTTACCCTTTTGTTTCTAAAGTATACTTACTTAAACTTGACTTCGTTTATATGCATTATTTTACTGAACATTTTAAATTAAATTGTAAAATTTTTTTTTCTCTTTTGGTTACCAAAAGTGAACTTTTTTGTTTAATGGAATGTCATGGTTAACTCAGTCATTTTTAGTTATCTGAGTGCCTTAAACAATTTAGATGCAGTTTTATGTAATGGCTGTTATTATTTAAAAAGATTTAAAGGTAATGTCACCTACAATTTCTATTAAATTCATTGCATTTTGAAATTTGGTATTAGCATGAGGATTTTTTATTGCAATCCTTTCTTGTGAAAAAGACCTTATGAGTCAAACTTTAGAATAGCCCTCATAATTCAGACTCTTACTCAACAGCTCTTAAATTCTTAAGTGAATTTTCTTAGTCCTTACATGATTAGTTTTGCTTAGAGAATTTTTATAAAGAATTCATCCTTAGAGAGTTGACTGTACCTTAGCATATTTAGTATAACTGTAAAACATTTTTCACAAGTGACATTTATTTTGGGTTTCAAATTGTTCATTCACTCACTGATATAAAAATTTGACAAGATGCAGTGATAAAACTTTAGTTCCACTCTATTAATTTTGTGTCTTCTCATTTTGTGAATTATAGTGCCTGGGCAATACAGTTAATTTTTTATCACATTCCTGGATGAATAGGGACTGAATATACCACTCCTTTTGAAGACTTTATTATACATTTTTAGAACATTTAAGCTTTTTATAGGAAAAATATTTTTAGGTAATTTTGCAGATAATCTAAAATAACTCCACTAACTGAAGATGTAGCACTAAGAATATAGCATTAATGGAATTTTAAAATCCATATTCGATAAAATTCAACAATGATTTGATGCTATACAGGACTTTAATACAAAGTTTATTATTTTTTACAGGCAACAGAAGAGGAAGAAACACAAAACCAGCATGATGATAGTTCCTCTGATTCAGGAACTCCTTCAGGCCCTGATTTTAATTATATTTTAAATATGTCTCTGTGGTCTCTTACTAAAGAAAAAGTTGAAGAACTGATTAAACAGAGAGATTCAAAAGTATGAACTTTTGTGGGTTAAATAATTTGAAACTATTTCAGTGCTATCCATAGCTTTGTTTTTCTTTTTTCAAAAAGAAGTATTTTGATTTACCGTTTATACATTTTTTTCTATTATCGGATGTTTAAAATCATATTACTTTTTTTATCATAGGGGCGAGAGGTCAATGATCTTAAAAGAAAATCTCCTTCAGATCTTTGGAAAGAAGATTTAGCAGCATTTGTTGAAGAACTGGATGTAGGTTAAATCCCTAGTATCTATAATAATAACAGCGTAATATGCTAATTAGATCAGACATCCTCGGACGTCCT
>NW_005353477.1:316241-337900 GCF_000412655.1 Myotis brandtii | reverse complement strand
CTGCGGCGGTGGCGAGCAGGGGGCTTTCACTTTTAATCTGTCACTTTATTTTATTATTTGATAGTTAGGAAAGTAGGTCCACACAATGAATTTATTCTGGATATGGTTTTGTTACATTGAAAGTATTTAGACTTAATTTTTATGTTGATCAGTGTCATTTAAGATCTAATGATAAAACTAATTGAATCTCTATTGTATGTTGGCACTGTAATCCTCAGAATGACTCCCACCACCAAAACAAATGAGAGAGGTTATTTATTATTAACCTATTATATAGATGAAGATCCTGAAGCTTAGAGAGGTTAAGTAACTGGCTTAGAGAGGAATTATATCATTATGGTTAAGAGCAATTACTTATCCTCTCAGTGTCCCAGTTTCCTTATCCATAAAGTGGGGGTCACATGATTTTTAAAGTCTAGCACATAGTAGGTGCTTTATGAGTTACAACTGTATTTACCAAGGATTTATAGCTAATAAGTGGAAGAGCTAAGATTGAAATCGAGATCTGTCTGATTTCAAAGCTTATGTTATTTCTGTTAAGCTATCATGTTACAAGGATTTCTTAACTCTTCAAAAGATTAAGATGGCCCTTTTAATTTTCATACTTTTTGACTTTGTTTAAGAACAGGTGTTTTTTTTCTGTTATGGCTAAAGCAATAGTAAAGAATAACTTCGTACTTAACTGCCTTTTTGTATGATTTGCTAGAATTCTGATGATACCATATCAGAAGTCTTGATTTCATAATAAAACATAGGGTCCTAGAATTGGAGGAGACCATGTAGGTCATTTATTTACTACCCTCTTGTACTACAAATGAGAAGCTAGACAGACTTGGGACTACAACCCAGGTCTTCTATGTAGAATTATTATTTTTCCCATTACTTTATCTTAGATCACTTGAAAGGAAAGCTTTATCCCTACTGAGTGAATAAAATTAGTTTTAATTTTTATGCAATAGGTATTGTCTTTTCTAATGTTATATATGCACCTGTTCTCACTCCGCCTCCTTTATAATTATATTTCAGAAAGTGGAAGCGCAAGAACGAGAAGATTTAATGGCTGGAATGGCCGGAAAAGCAGTAAAAGGTAAAGTTGGGAAACCTAAGGTGAAGAAACTTCAACTGGAAGAGACAATGCCCTCACCTTATGGCAGGAGGATAGTTCCCGAAATCACTGCTATGAAGGCAGATGCTAGCAAAAAGTTGCTGAAGAAGAAAAAGGTATGACATATCTCTTGTTTTAGCTCGTTGGTAGACTCCACCTCCAAAATGATGTATATATGTATTTTAATTTCACTATTTGCTTAAATAATGCTTTTCTTGTTTCTAATATATTCACTTGTGATGGGAAATCATTTGTTCTATGAGAGCAGTTGACCCAAAGGAGGAAAACATTAGTCAAGGAACCACATATGTAAAGAGTTACCTACTTGATTTCATTTTTTAAAGTGAGAGATAGAAATACTCTACTCAGCAGCATTCTAAATGAAAATCATGGAACAACAAAAAATATATATATTAAATTTAAAATATAAACTTTATTACTATATCATGACCAATTAAGAAAGTTTTACAGTGGAAAAGGATTTGTTTGGCTATTAAAATAAGCTATCATGTTTTACTATTTGTTTTTACTATTAGTTAAAAACATCATCAAGTACATCTTATGTCATTGGCATTGATTGGTACTATTTAGGATTTAAAAGTATGAGACTTACACCATCCAGCACATGGGCAAGAGTTAGCTAGAAGAAGGAAACATTGAGAATATTGTTCAGAGCAGAGGAAACAGGAGGGCATGATGTTCTGAAAGAGAGAGGCTAATTTTTCTGCCCATAGATAGGTAGGTAGGAAGGTAGGTAGGAAGGTAGGTAGGTAGGTAGGTAGGTAGGTAGATAGATAGATAGATAGATAGATAGATAGATAGATAGATGTGCCCAACAGTGTAATTAGAGCTTGGAAAATGAGCCTAAGAGCTGGAGTGAGAGATTGGTGCGTTCTCTGTACAGAGCTAAGATTTGAAGTCTAGAAGCACTGTGGTATCAGAGAGATCACTCTCTGCTACTGTTCTAATAAACTGAGGTCTCTACTGCTTCCCTCTTACCTGGCTCCCCACCACACACAGGTTAATGTAAACATGCACTTGCTTTCTCCTTAGGGAAATGCCTCCTCTCCTCTTTAGTTGGTGTGTGTCAGGTTTAGTTCTCAGCACTGTTCTCTTCACCTTACATAGTTCTCTTAAGTAACATAATCTATGCCCAGAGCTTTTCCCACTCACACAGTGACTCTTAAATCTATGTCCCTAAGCTTCTCAGGAGTGCCAAGCTACTATAGCTATTTAAATGTCCAAAGCCTTTCAAACTCAGCATTTTTGAAACTGGACTTATCCTAATTTCAAAACCACTTTTTCTACCTTTGTGCTTTATCTCAGTTACTAGCAACATCAGCCATCACTAACATAAACCAAAAACTTGGGAATTTTCCCATATAATCAGTAACTAAATCATACTGACTTCTTGTGAAGCAATTCTGAAATCTACCTCCTTATCTCGGTTCCCATTAACACTATTTTAGGATTTGATGTTTTCTCTGAGATAATTTAAAGGGGTCCTCTTCACTAGTCTTCCTATCTGTAGTCATCTAATCAGGACTTCTACCTTTTTCCACTTCGTTCCTGTGGCAGGAGGATTTTGTGATCTCTTACTACTAGAGTGATATTTCCAAAAAGTAAGTCTGATTATTATACAAATGCTTAAGAGTTTTCAGTGACTCCCCACTGAATACACACAGACTCCTGTACACAGTGATTTAGCCCCTGCATGCCTCCCTGTGTTTCTGTATGACTAATCTTTCCTCTCACCTTGTCTTGAATCCTAGCAGACTATTTGTAGTTCTCTAAACAATGTGGTGATTCATGCCTCTGTGTCTTTTGCCAGGATGCTCTTCCTTCCTTCCTTCTTACCTGGCAAACATGATTACTTCAAAACCCATCAGAAAGGCCCCTCATGGAGTCTTCCCTGACCTTGCCCTAGGCAGAGTTGCTCACTCCTCCCTATGGGTCACTGTTATATCGCCTTGTATATTTATTTGTATTGTAATGACTTGTATCCTCTCTCTCAATAATCTTAGAGTCAGAGGACTTTGTCTTATAATGCCTAGCAGTGCATGACTTGTGTTTCTTATTTTCCTTCAATCTGAAGATTTTTTTCTAGTATATAGAGACCAGAACTATAGCAACTTACTTTGCAGGTAACTTTTGGTGTACTTAGCTATTGGTCTTAATGCCCCATTGATAATCAAAAGCGGCCTTATTTTTTCTTATGGTTGCTTTTAAGTAGCTGTCATCTCATGGTACGTACCAGAAGATTAGAGTGGTAAGCAATACGATAAAGTAAAATATGGTCTGATCAAAGTTATCTGTTAAGACCTCAATAGAATTAACATTTTTTTTTTTTTACTCACCTAATATGAAGAAGCAATATATTGGCTGGAAATATATTTCTAAAGTACATACTATTAATTTAACTTTCATTTTATTCATGGTTTGATTTTTTTTTTTTAATGTGTAGGGTGATCTTGATACCACAGCAGTAAAAGTGGAATGTGATGAAGAATTCAGTGGAACACCAGTAGAAGGCACAGGAGAAGAAGCACTGATACAGGCAGTGCCTATAAATAAAGGTCCCAAACCCAAAAGGGAGAAAAAAGAGCCTGGTGAGGATTTTTAAAGTATTATTTTGTGTGAAAAAAATCTGTATATATAGAGTATTACCAGATTCTTTTGATTGTGCTTTTTTTTTCTAATAGTTTAATATCTCTAATGTTCATTAACATTTGTTATTTTATAATAAACTTTTCATTATAACAGTTTTATTTTTGCTAACGGCATTTGTATAAGTGTTGATCCATGTATCATTGTTGTTCTTTTGGTTTTAGGTACCAGGGTGAGAAAAAGAAAAACATCTACATCATCTGGCAAACCTAGTGCAAAGAAAGTGAAGAAACGGAATCCTTGGTCAGATGATGAATCCAAGTCAGAAAGTGACTTGGAAGAAACAGAACCTGTGGTTATTCCAAGAGATTCTTTGCTTAGGAGAGCAGCTGGTATTGATACATTTTATATTCATTTTACTGTATGTTGTAGTTCGACCAAGTTAGTGTTACTCATATAAGTTGGTATTGTTAGTATTACCAATATAACTAAAGGGCTAAACCATTAGTGTTTCAGAAGTTATAGTTCAAGAAGACAGAAATTTCCTTACCAAATGATTTTTTTCTAGCAAAGTTGGACATAAAACAAATTTCCCTAAAATGAATCATGTTTTCTTTTATTGTTTCTATTAAATTTATTGGGGTGACATTGGTTAATAAGATTATATAGGTTTCAAATATACATTTCTATGATACATGATCTGTATATTGCACTATTGTGTCCACCACCCAAAGTCAAATTGTTTTCTTACTGATGTTTATTATCAATAGTTTGAAGATTTTGGTTAAAAGAAAAAAAGTATTTTGGTAGTATCCCAAGAGTGGTGGGTCAATAGTAGTACTTCATAGTTTTGTTTTTGTTTAGTTGTCTATCCCTTGTATCTGTAAGGGAGTCTGATTCCAGTCACTTGGCATAATTTAGATAATTGCAGTCATAGCCTGCAAATTTCCATTTTTTTTATTATATATATTGCCGTTAAGCATGTGATTTGATCATGTCTGAATATTCATTAACTTGAAGTTTTCAAATACTTTAAAACTGATACATGTCCTATTTTATAGATTCTTCTCAAAATTTAAGTCCTACCTAATTTATGTAAAATAAATAATAGAGCATTATGGTTGTTTTACCTTTGGGAGATACTTTTTAAATTATATCTCAGGCCTTAAATTTTTGGTTCTCTAATCACAAAGTGATTGAATTTCTTTTCCTAATGTGTATAAGTAGTGCAATATATGTGGATTTTACAATGTGCAACTTAAGTTATGTGAAAATTAGTTTATTCAGATTATTTTTTTCCATGTATCTGGAATGAAGTAAAAACTTCTACGGTATCCAAATGATTTTTAAATTTTATTTCATAGCATATGCTAGAAATTATAATAAAACTTATTTGTAGTATACCAATGTGCCTTTTCCCATAGCAGATACCTTTTTAAATACATTATATTATTATCTTGCATATTGAGATCTTACCTCTTTTTCTTATTCATCTGAAAAATTACAATCTCTGTTATTTTGTAGTAAAACTACCATGAATAGAAGATAGGAGTTTTGTGAAAAAGGTTAAGAGAAAGATTTGCACTTTTTAAAGACCTGTAAACTTTGTAATTGCAGAAATGGGAAATCTTATATTCATAGTCACTTTTACATAGGCCATAATAACTACTTTCCTGTTTTTAAGTAATATTTAAGTATTATTCTAAAAATTAATCTCATCAGTTTATGCTCTCCTAATATATGCAGCATTATTATTACCCCATAGCCTCCTGAGAATTACAAGATAGATAGATGTTAACACTATCAAAACTGAGGCAAAATTATTGGCTTTATTCTCTAAATGCTTATCTCTTTTTTTCTCGAGTATTTTTAGAAATAATTGGAATATTTTTCAAATGCGTTACTCATCATATTTTATGTGGATAAAGCTGGATTTGATTATAATATTAACTTTCACTTTTCTCCTAGCTGAGAGGCCTAAGTACACATTTGATTTCTCAGAAGAAGAGGATGATGATGCTGATGATGATGATGACAATAATGACTTAGAGGAATTAAAAGTTAAAGCATCTCCCATAACAAATGATGAGGAAGATGAATTTGTTCCTTCAGATGGCCTAGATAAAGATGAATATACATTTTCACCAGCCAAATCAAAAGCTACCCCAGAGTAAGTAATGAAGCAACTGCTACTCAGTTGTATGGTACTCAGTTGTTTGATAGGCATCCATCAAAGACTTTACTGTAAACTTTGGATAAGAAATTGTTATTCTAGGTAAGGTTCACTTCATGAAGCAGTAAATTTGGTTAATATTGCAGCTGTTGACATAACTGTTGCTATAGTTTTAGAACATATGTTGGCAAAATTTGTTCCATTAAGGGCTCAATAATAAATATTTTAGGCTTTGCAGACCATATAATCTCTGTCACTACTATTCAGTCTTGCTGTTGTAGGAAGAAAACAGCCATAAACAATATGTAAAAGAACAAGTGTGCGGTTTCCAGTAAAACTTTATTTACAAAAATTGGCAGCAGGCCTGTGGGACATAGTAGTTAATAAATCTTTAGAGATGGGAAGTTTAGTTTTCTTTCCTAATTTTGGCCTTGATTTTTCTTGCTTCTGATGAGTCTGAACACTAACATGACTAACATGTAGGATTGAAGTGTATGAGCTATTTAAGATTTTTTAAGGAAGTATTTTACCACATGCAGTCTAAGATAAAAAATAGGATTATTGCCTACTCTTGTGCATATTAGAAACAAATGAGAGAACAATCTTTTGTTCTATGATTATAATCTTGCAGTATATACTATATATAATTTGTCAAGGTTGAAACCAGATATTTAAATTACGTTGTGGTGTTTAATTTTTCTTTCTAACAGAAAATCTTCACATGACAAAAAACCTCAGGATTTTGGGAATCTCTTCTCTTTTCCTTCATACTCTCAAAAGTTAGAAGATGGTACGTTCATTTTGTCTTTTCACTGGTTATATTATTGCTGTGATTTAGTGGGGAAGAAAAAGAAACAGATAACTCATTATGTCATGATTTAATTTCAGGATGTTTTTATGACTAGATATCTTGTTTTCTTTTTAACATTCTTTTTACATTTTCCTCAATGTAATAAGGTTTATTTACTTTTCCTGAGGTTATTCCCAACTCTTTGGTCAAAGTAGGAATTATGGAAGCACTTAGGTAGATAGGCAGATGCTAACCAGTGTGAGTGTAGGGAGTATGGGTGTAGAGGGGGTGTTTTAATGAGAGAAAAAATGTAGAAAGAAAATTTTAAAGATTGAAATCTTATTTTCATGGCAACATGAATGTATACATGATAGTTTTTTAAAAAGTTACAAGGGTAGCAATATACAGATTTGTTTTACTAAACCGAAGCAAATTTAATCAGGGTGTATATTTTTTATGACCCATATTTTTGTGTGTGGAATTTTTAAGATCAAAACAATCTGGTTAGACTGAACTGACTGTCTTGAATTTTTTAACACACATAGATCTTCTACATGCTCTATACGTATAGATAGATTTGCACTTTTTTGTTGTTAATCCTCACCAGAGGATATATTTTTGCATTGACTTTTAGAGAGAGTAGAGAGGAGAGAGACACGCATCAATTGGTGGCCTCCCAAACATGTCCAGGCCTGGGATTGAACCTGCAATCCAGGAACATGCCCTTGACCCGAATCGAACCCGCAGTCCTTTGGCGCACGGGCCAACGTTCCAATCACTGAGCAACACTAGTCAGGGCTAGATAGATATACTTACTACTCTCTTACATTTGATCATCATTACTTTAATTCTTGAAATGGTTAATAGCATTAAATGTGTAGATACTAAAATAATCACAGTGAGAGTTTTTTTGTATCTCACTTTAAAATAAATCATCAGTATTTATTTTTGAATTGGTCAGTTAACTTTTAAATGTTTAGCCTTTGGGACTATTAAAAAATTCATTATGCATTTCTTTACTGTTTTAAAACAGTTAACATTTTTGAAATATGTTATATTTTTTATTTTCAGCTGTTTGTATATTGTGGATTATAAGATCACAGAATAGAAACTTGTAAGATCAATTACCTAGCTAAAAAGAAATCATCAATAAAAAAGAATCAAAGTTTAATTATTAAGTGGTCCTTACAGAATCTCTTTACTGAAAAAAAGCTTTGTAATTTTTAGATTCAGCTAAATTTGACAGTAATGAAGAAGATTCTGCTTCTGTTTTTTCACCAACATTTGGTCTGAAACAAATAGATAAAGTTCCAAGTAAAACAGCAGCTGCTAAAAAGGGTATGTACTATATTTGATTTTTGTAAGCATTGCATAACCATGTAGTTGATGTCAAAGGAAATTTAATATAAATTAAAACTAGTTGCACTAGGACTTCACTAGGCTAGTTGTCAAGTATAAATGTGTATAAGGAGAATCCCTCTTGTTTTCTAACCATGTGAGGTAATTAGCAATGATTTTAAGACTGTAATTATAATAAAATAATTCCATGCATTGATACTAAAGATAGTATAGATAGTAAAGTAGATTAAAATTTTATTTTGCTAGTAGCCTGACTGTATTATCTATGCAGGTCATGCCTTAACTCCTCTATGTGGAATGATTGGTCATTTCAGTTGGGGTCCTCTTTTTCTTTGAGTCATAGAATGTCTTTCTTTTCCTTAGCCTTAAGATTGTCTATGAAACACTAAGTTGATTCATGAATTTGTTACTAGTACTAAGGTACATACCTTGGTATTTTTTAAGAAGGTATTAGTGCTTTGTGTTTAAAAGATAATTGCTACTTCCACAGTAAGTAAACAAACAGTATGGATTGTCCCTTCAGGATCTTAAAAATGCACAATAGACAACACTATTATAGAAACACATGTATTAGATGTAACAGAACAACAACAAAAGTCCCTACTTATTCTGAATGTACTAGTGAGCGATTAGGTGCCATTCCCTTACCACTTCAGTGCATATGAGGCATGTCTATATTTCTTTGCCTCGGGACTTTCTATTGCTATGCTGGAATATTAACATTTCCCCACGCAGCCACCTCTGTGATTGAGGAAAGCTGGTCTGCAAGTATCTTACTGCTCTTGACCCTCTGGGATATGTCTTTTTACATATAAGTAAACAAACAGTATGGATTGTCCCAAATTCGGGTCCGACAGTGCCCCAGCAACAACATAACCCACTGCTGAAGTGGAATCATGCTTTCTCCTCTCTGGTTTTGGGGTGCATCACCTGAGAACCACCATTGCCAAGTCACGGCAGCTACTGCGTTGAGGGTATGCCCCCTGGTGGTCAGTGCACGTCATAGCAACTGGTCATTCCACTGTTTGGTCCATTTGCATATTAGCCTATTAGCCTATTATATAGGATGTGCCAATTCATTGATTAATTTGATCAAGTATCTAGGCTATCTTTTCTTACAATCTAGTTCAGTGGTTCTCAACCTTCCTAATGCCGTGACCCTTTAATACAGTTCCTCATGTTGTGGTGACCCCCAATTTCATTGTTACAAATTGAACATAATTAAAGCATAGTGATTAATCACAAAAACAATATGTAATTATATGTCTTTTTACATATCCCAGAGGGTCAAGAGATTCTTCTTGGGATTAAGCTCCTAGATTGATGACAGGCTTGAATTAACTTACCCATTACTGGCTGCCCTCTCTTCATTGTCTCATTTTTGTACTCTTTTTCCTTTACTTCTCAAATAAATACTTGAATCTTTGTCTTATAATAAGGTGGGGTCTACTTCTGAGGGACTCAAATCCAGACAGGCTCTATAATTTTCCTTTCAGTTTTTTATCTTCATATTAGCATTTTATAACAACCCTGATAACTTGGGAGCCATATCAGTTCTTTCAACAACTTATTCACTCTTATTTAATCTAAAGAGTTAAAGTTTAGCATTAACTACATTGGTTGTTTTACCTGTAGTTAAACTAGCCTTGTCAGTTGAATGGGAGATTCAGGGACCTCAGCAAGCCCTCAACCTTCCTTCAAAAATACAATTTCCACAACAAACCATTTTAAGGAGAGCATGCTTCATGTCCCTCTTGGGGGACTACATAAATTATTATAAAAGTTAAATTCTGTAGCTCCAGTAAGTTTACAGCAAAAAGGCTGCTCACAGTACTCAGATGTCTGACAATATTTGCCCAGTAGAGTTGAAAGTGCAACTTGCAATTAACACTTGCAAGCCTGGAAACTCTTCTGAAGATAAAAGGTGGTCCCTAGAACATCCTGCTAATCCAAGCCTATACTTCTGCTAGGAGCTGCTGTGGCTCTTGTGGTATATTGCAGCATGAGGACTCAAAGGGGGAAAAGCCACAAAATCTGTGGCTGCCACTGCTATAAGAGTGTGGGCTCCTCCTATTGTTCTAGTGAGGGGGCTTAACATCTCAAATTGGAACTGGGAATACATTTTCCATAAAAGCGTAGGTTTTGTTTTTTAATAGGAATGGCTATGGCAGCAGTTCTCAACCTGTGGGTCGCGACCCCTTTGGGGGTCGAACAACCCTTTCACAGGGGTTGCCTAAGACCATCGGAAAACACATATGTAATTACATATTGTTTTTGTGATTAATCACTATGCTTTAATTATGTTCAATTTGCAACAATGAAAATACATCCTGCATATCAGATATTTACATTACGATTCATAACAGTAGCAAAATTACAGTTATGAAGTAGCAACGAAAGTAATTTTATGGTTGGGGGTCACCACAACATGAGGAACTGTATGAAAGGGTTGCGGCATTAGGAAGGTTGAGAACCACTGGTCTATGGTTAATATATATTTTTTCAAATTAGATTTTAATCACCAAAGTGATTAGTGGTAATTTTCACATTGACTGTAAATGAAACTGAAAAACAAAATTCATCAAAACAAGTGTCTTTGGGGCTATTGTCTACTTTTCTAGAATTTTCACATTTCTTTCCATGTAAAAGTGCCAAGTCTGAATTCCAACTTAATGGGAGTGAATCTGTTTCTATTCCTATAATATACTTTAAAAGTTAGAACTTAATATATGGTTATACTTGGGTTATAATTAATATGTCAAATAGTTTTTTGTCTTGACTATACTGTATTTTTTACTGCTTTTTAAAAGTTATTGCTTAATTCATTTTAATGGCCCTTATTTAAAACATCTCACTTGAATTATCAAAAGGCAAATTACGCATAATTAAATAAAAAGCATTTTATCATCTATGAGAAATTGTTTGCCTCTACATTGGCACCAGGTGGAGAGAAACCATTTTATTACTTAAGGCAACTCAATTTTAGATAAGCTGTAAGAAATTCCATTGTTTTAGGACTCACTTCAGCTTGGTTTGTTGGTAAGTATATATTGATCTAAGCAATGGATTTTGCTTAATAGGAAAGCCATCTTCAGATACAATGCCTAAGCCCAAGAGAACTCCCAAACAGAAGAAAGTAGAGACTATGAACTCTGACTCGGATTCAGAATTTGGCATTCCAAAGAAGACTACAACACCAAAAGGTGAGGATTATTTCTGCGTAACCCTCAAACATGCCATGTGGAAAACATTTAGTCTCCTCTACTCATTGAAATTAGAAAGACTGGGTGTACCTATTTTAAGTTGTTTTACTCCTCAATGAGCAATTTAAGAATCAGTGCTGAATTAATTCAAAGGGAAGTATAGCAATTTGCATACCTAGGTATGGTTCAAAGACCCCCATGCAGTGGTCTCATTGGAAGTAGTTACTAAAATGGTAGATGAGAGTGTAACACCCACTGGAGTAGGCTGGAGCTAGGACTCCGAGAGCAGAGCTTTTTGCTGATCTAGGAAGTGAAATAGCTGTGCTCAGGTAAGAGATGACTTTCTATAAGGGTAGCTATTCAACCTTTGATCCAACTGACTGATCGTGTTTATTTTATTTCTAAAAGTGGCAGTTAGGATAAGGATACAGACCTACAGGGAAGCAAGAGAGAATAACAAAGTGGAAAAGAAACATTGTGATTGGGGAGGTCAATACTTAAGGTGTGCATGGTTTAAAACCTTTATAAATACACTAGTGACCTGGTGCACGGATTTGTGCACATTGAAAAGAAATTAATTAGAAGGTGGCTGGCATGATGGGCCGGACACGTCTTGGAACCAGCCTCCTGTGGTCCCTCCCTGGCCGTCAGTGCCATGGCTCGAAAGGTGTCTGCAGAGTGAGTGGGGTCCCTCCGGCAGGTGGGGTCCCTCGGCCTGGCCTGTGGGGATTGGGCCAAAACCAGCTCTCCGACATCCCCCAAGGGGTCCTGGAGTGCGAGAGGGCACTCTGCAAAGTTGCTGTCCTACAGGGTGTGGATCACAAATGCAAGTGTGCAGTAAACCAAATTCGGGTCCGACAGTGCCCCAGCAACAACATAACCCACTGCCGAAGTGGAATCATGCTTTCTCCTCTCTGGTTTTGGGGTGCATCACCTAACAACCACCATTGCCAAGTCACGGCAGCTACTGCGTTGAGGGTATGCCCCCTGGTGGTCAGTGCATGTCATAGCAACTGGTCCCACTGTTTGTTGGTCCATTTGCATATTAGCCTATTATATAGGATGTGCCAATTCATTGATTAATTTGATCAACAGTTCCTCATGTTGTGACCCCCAACCATAAAATTATTTTCGTTGCTACTTCATAACTGTAATTTTGCTGTTATGAATTGTAATGTAAATATCTGATATGCAGGATGTATTTTCATTGTTACAAATTGAACATAATTAAAGCATAGGGATTAATCACAAAAACAATATGTAATTATATATGTGTTTTCCGATGGTTTTAGGCGACCCCTGTGAAAGGGCCGTTCGACCCCCAAAGGGATCGCAACCCACAGGTTGAGAACTGCTGATCTAGTTGGTCATAGCTGTTAAAGAAATTTTAAAAACTTAGAATTGCAATTTAGTTCCATTTTTTTTTTACTCATTGGAATCACTAGAATGGAGAACATTTAAACATTACCTTTTCCTCCTCCAATGATGAGAATAAGAAATTAGGTAGATGAAAGAAAATAGGCTGCATGTGGTAATTCTAGGTCTGAGAAGGAATAAAGATTTGATAGATTATTTCACTGAGGGTTCTATTCTAAGATTGTGCTACTTAAAGTGGGATCTGCAATTGGTTGTTACTAATGTGCAATAAGTAAAATTTAGAGTAAGGATTTAAACCTTTAACATAAATTATAACGTATTACATTTTAAAAAATATTGGTCTATGACAAATTAGAAACTAAATTGTTTTTCATCACAATTTAAAAAGCACTTTTTAAAGAGATTTTCTTTTCAGGTGCAAATATTTTCTTTCATGTATTAGGAGCTTGGTCATTAAAATTTGTCATGAGGACCTTCCAGTTAGTTTAAATATATTTGTGAAATACATTTAGTCTTGTCAACTCCAGAACTGAAATGATGCTGACGAATTGTTTCTACATCATTCATGTTAAGAGATCAGGGGATGCCAAAGAAGTAATGTTTTTATCCTTTTATATTGCACTTAACCTTGGGTGAAAAAACCTTTTGTATAATTTTAAGGTAAAGGCCGAGGGGCAAGGAAAAGGAAAGCATCTGGCTCTGAAAATGAAGGTGATTATAATCCTGGCAGGAAAACAACCAGACCACCAAGCAAGGTAACCAGAAGCATCTGTGTAGTGCTGGTTTTGTTTAAGATGATCTATAACTGGCTTAGTTTGACTATTAGTATAATGTCTTCTAATAACTTTAAACCTAGCATACTTATCCTTAGGGGACTTGTATATGGGTAAAGAATTATCCAAGTCTAGATCGATATAATTAGGGCTATTTCTTGGATCAAGTATGGTATAAATTATATACTATCTGTCTAAAATATTACTGTTTGCAGACCAAATAAAGGCTATTTCTTTATTTGATCAGGGCTAATTTAATCTTTAACTTAAACTCTCCCAATTAGTCCCACCAGAAGTACACTATCTCTATTAGGTTAATGAAAAAGCATCAAATATCCCCCTCTTTTTCTCTGTTGTCCATTAAAATTTTAAAATACAAACATAGGTGATTTTAGCTTTATGTTGCTTTCACACTGACCTCTTCCATCCAGTTTTCTTCTACACCTCTGGTCCATCTCAGTGACTCTTTTTATAAACATAGTGTGCAGTACATACTGTGCATAAGTCTTGTTTTCCTCTCATGAATTCATAGGTACTTACAAATTAGACAATTTGAATTTTTACTAATCTGGTCATGGTGCATATTTGCTGAGTGATATATAAATTCTGAAAGAAATAAGTAATGATAAGTAATACAAGATTACTAGGGTGGCAAATTATTATACTTAATCCTTTTTTTTTCCTTCATGAAAATGAATAAGTAACTGGTCTTACCCTTGAGTTAACATTACAGTTCTAAATTTAAAAGCACCATTATTTATAATTCTCAGATGTAAGTGAAGTGTAAGGAATGAGTTCTTTTTAACACTAGTCTTTTGTTTTCTTCTTAACTTTGGGCTTTTGAATCTATTGTTTTAGAAACTGAAGAAAACATCTTTTGATCAGGATTCAGATGTGGACATCTTCCCATCAGACTTTGCTTCTGAACCACCTTCTCTGCCACGGACTGGTCGAGCTAGGAAAGAAGTGAAATATTTTGCAGAGTCTGATGAAGAAGATGATGTTGATTTTGCAATGTTTAATTAAGTGCCCAAAGAGCACAGAAACATTTTTCAACAGATAACTTGTGTTGTCTTTTTGTCTTCTCTGTCTCAGACTTTTGTACATCTGGCTTATTTTAATGTGATGATGTAATTGATGGTTTTTTATTGTGGTAGGCCTTTTAACATTTTGTTCTTACACATACAATTTTATGCTCTTTTTTACTCATTGAAATGTCATGTATTGTCTGATTGGCTTGTAGTATTGTTATAGACTGCCGTGCATTAGCACAGATTTTAACTGTCATGATTGCAGACAACAGACCTGCTTTTTGAAATGAAATTTAAACATTAAAAATGGAACAGCTTTCTCTGTCTCTTTACTGAAAATGAAAGTGTAGTGAAAGCTCCCACACACCTTTAAAATAAATATATTTTATTCTTTGCCAGGAGACTCCATGGAAAAAGGTAAACAGTATATGAACATAGAAAGCATTGTTAAACAATCTCAATGTACAAACAGAGCCAGTGAAAATACATCACAGACTTGCTAAAATATAAAAAAACAACAACACCCACTAGTGCTTAAATGAAAACTAAGAAACTGACACTTGTATCTGTTAACCACTCTACCACAGCTTTCACTCTGCTTCATAGTGATTGAACAAGGTCAAAGAATACTTATTCTCTGCCCATGCCATGGGAGTTAGTGTGAGCCCCTGGGCATCAAGAAGGCTGGAAAAACCCCCAATATCAGGCATGAGTCGGGAAGGACCCTAGTTACATGGTACAGGTGGTAGACCAGCCTGTTAATTATACCAGAAATTATACCAAGAAATTTCCCTAATGGCTTGTGAATAGGTAAACAAAAATTTACTAACACTGAAAAGTGTTTTTGCCTTGGAGGCTATCATTACTGTAAAAATGTATCTTTTTTTAAAAATCGTGTAGTTGTCATTAAACAAGTAATAAACCACTTTTAATTTAAAGTGACATTAACAGTTGAACAATGACATTTGATTAACTGAACTGGCAGTTACACTGATACAGAATTCTCTTCTGCTAGTACAGTGAATTGTATATATTTACTGGGCAACATGAAATCAAGAGATGCAGTTTGAAGCATCAGAAAGAGCAAGGACAAGCTTCCATACTAACTAAATTAGAGTATCTTTAGCCTTATCTTGTCCTACTGTACAATAATCCCATTTCCTTACCTTGACGTCTTGATTATTCTGTGAAGGCAAGACAGTTACCTTTTGAACCTTTCTTAGCTGGACATGTACAGTAGTCTGTTCCATAACCTTGGTGTCTTGGCTATTTTGAGTATGCAAGACAAAAGGAAAGCACCAAACATACAGCATAGAAAGAACAGCCATATTTCTGTATGTACAAAGTCTTTAGAAACTTAACCAGGGCGTAATCATTTTGACGGGGTCTTTGCCATGCAAACTTGAGTGTTCAAGGAAGAAAATAGAAGCTTTTAACTGGTTTCTGGTTGCATGAAATGGCTGATGTTTAGAATTTAAAAAGTTTGTATTTCTAGGTAAGTTAGACAGTGAGGAGTATAGTATATATGGATACATACGAAAACATCTTGGTCCTTCTTGAGTTTTAATATATTTTCAGTCCAAAAACTAAGCAGCAGTAAAAAGGTATTTTTTTTTCCTTTCTTGCATTTTAAATCCCGGAACTGAAGGTACTGGGGAATGTTTGAAGTAGCTGGGAAGTGTCTTATTGCACCAGTGGTGACTGACTGACACCGCTGTTTTCCACTGAGCTGGGTGAGATGCTGGGACTGTGCTCTGCTGTGTTCCCACTTGAACTTGGGGTCAAGGGTTCATGTCCTTCAGAATTCTCCAGCATTTCCTGAATGAGAGGTGGCATTGATCCAGGAATTTCCATTTTCAGGGTAATTACACGTTCTGCACCTTTTAAAAAGAGATAATAGGAATCTGGTAGAGATAAGGAGTGAAGCTGCATAACTAGGGATCAACCTTCATCTACTTGAACAAGGCTGAAAATGGTGCTACGAAGGCCTCCCCAAACCTATGCTGATTTCACAACATATGGTGTTGTGAAATCTATAGATATGGTGACATGTTTAAATTTGATAATTCCATGCCTTTGTCAGTTTCAGGAGACAAGATTGGTATGTATTTACGTAACATAATTTACAATGAGAAGTTCCTGATAACAGAAACAGTATATATTTTGAAAATGAGACAGTTGAAAGGACACCAGTAACCAAAAAATGAAGGAAGTGATTTGAGTGGTCAAAGTGGGGCGAGCATCAATTTGATGTAGCACTGCACTGTCCAGTGCGGCTGTTTAAATTTACATTTGTTAAATACGATGAAGAGAACAGTGTATTTGATGTAGCACTGCACTGTCCAGTGCGGCTGTTTACATTTGTTAAATACGATGAAGAGAACTGCCTCAGTTGCAGCAGCCACATTTCCAGTGCTCGAGAGCCACGTGTGGTTAGTGGCTACTGTATTGCACAATGCAGAGCACAGGATATTTCCACAATCACAGTAAATTTTATTAGCACTGGCTTAGCCAGATACAGGAAATGGCCATATTAAGTTAAACAGCCTCACTGTTTTAAAATTAAAGACATCATAATTATAAGGTCAAGCACTGTTTGCTTCTATCCTTAATCCTATGCTAGGGCTGAGCTCAACATCTCATTGAAGAAACTTTAGAAGGAGATCAAGGATTGAGACTATCAAGCAGGTTCACTGTGCCTCGAAGCACTTCCCCGAACGCGAGTTTGTTCCTTGGTTCACCAAGGTCTTCAAGGGATAGCGTATGCTAATGGAAAGGAGAATGACAACATTTGGTACTAGGGGTGGCTACTGAGTTTTCTCTACCCTATGCCAACACTCAGCTGTTACAGGGCTCTGGGCATAAGCTTCCATACTGACTAAATATAATTGCTCAAATTGCCCCATAAACTGAAAATCACTAGGGCAAGAATACACCTCTCAGGAAGGCAGCAGTGCCTTAGCTTAGAAGTGTGCGGAAGTAAATCTGCCCAGACACAAGAGAGCAATGGCTACACTGATTGAGAGAAACTTCACCAACAACGATCGTAAGTACAATTCATTTTTCTTGAGGTTTGGAAGTTCAGGTAAAACGAGTCCAATTTACATACACCAGAGCATGTGTAGAAAGCTGGAGTGAAATATATAAAACTAGAACATTAAAAAGCTTGCCATACCATACATTCTCTTTTTCTAAAATCCTCACCCGAGGATATATTCTACTGACTAGAGAGAAGAAGGGATTGAGACAGAGAAACATCGGTCAGTTGCCTCCAATATGCACCACCGCTGGGGATCAAACACACAACCTAGATATGTGCCCTGACCAGAATCAAACCAGCAACCCTTCAGTACATCAGACGACGCTCCAACCAAGTGAACCACACCGGCCACGGCTATATATCCATTCTCTTGAAAACAGTTTTTCTAATCCTTGGTCACCTGAATTTTAAAGCTCTCATCATCTAAGATTGAGTAGGGTAAAATTTCAGGTTTTCTTTTCTTTGTAAGGGTGGGTACTATTTCATTTCTTTTGATTTCAATGAGAAGTACATGCTAAAACAAAACCAACAAAAAGGCAGCTATTACCAAACATCCTGAATTAAAACATGGGGTTTAGAAAAGCAATACAACTTGCTCAGGACTGCTGGCTCCATGTCATATAGACAGCGCAGACTGGGGACATACCTTTACCCACGTCATACAGACAGCGCAGACTGGGGACGTACCTTTACCCACGTCATATAGACAGCGCAGACTGGGGACATACCTTTACACCACGTCATATAGACAGCGCAGACTGGGGACATACCTTTACCCACGTCATATAGACAGCGCAGACAGGGACATACCTTTAGCGCTGATGCTGCGGAGATCTGTGATTTTCATTAAGATCTTTGGGAACATGTGAGGCTTGTTGGGTCGTCTCTTTCTTATATAAATTTTTAGGGCTTCCAGCAATGGTTCTTGTAGCTTATCTACTTTTGTTGGTTCCTCAAGGTCCTGGCGGTCTAGATACCGGAAATAAAGTATTACACAATTAGTAGCAGGACAGAAAGTTTCACACTTTCCAGGATAGAGGGTCATTCCTTGTTCCGACTACATTATGACTTTATTAATTTGATGGTTCAATCACATGTGCAACTTTGAAGATATATGCAACTGCTCTGGGCAGTGATACTTGAAAATGACTGTCCCCCTTCTTGGAGGAAGGCACATTTTGAGGGCTGCTTGCTTTTATCCCAGGGAGAGAATTACTTCTCATGACCAGGAGGTGTCACTACTGAACTGAATTAAAGCAAACCTTGAGCAGGATGGTTATGAAGGCAAGGTAAGTCCTCCCCTAATTAAAGCCATTACTTTTTAGCCACTATGATTCGGCCTCCTGCGAGCTGATAGGGGTCACTACAAAGAAGAAAGCCTTATTTTATCTCAGTCCTCTAAGGGTTGGTAGGGGGCCAATCCAATGACTTGTATTCCGGGCCACTAAATTAGCAAACAGCACATGCAAGTCCCTGGGAACATCATCAAAATGTCCCCAGGCAGTTCATTTTATAGTGTGATGCTACCTTTAAAAAAATACCTGTGGCAATTGTAGAAATAGCATTTTGATATTTCAGAGCAGAAGGATCCCAAACTTAATTTAAACAATATAGAAAAATGCAATAAACCCCATGCATGCATGCCTGGCTTTATTCACATGCTTTCTTCTAAGTAAAACATCTCCAAAATGGAGATGAAGTTTCCCCCATAAATTACAAGTGCAAGTTGTTCCTGGAATCCCCTGAGGGTTTGCTAGGTAGTCGGTACCTCCACAGATTAAGCAGATGGCACTGAGAAGGCCTGTTTCTGTGTCATCCATTTCCAAAGGCAGGAGCTGGTTGGCAAAGGTGAACACAAGGTCAGTCAGAGGACCAAATCCAGCATTGTGCATCTGAGTTCGATTTAGGGTAAGGCCATCGGAAAAAGTCATGGTGTCTTGTTCTGGGGTATACCTGGTGCAAATTCTAAGAATCTGGAAGAAAAACAAACACCCAGATTGGATGGATCATCAATGCCAGCCTGGCCTCACAGCATCAGTCAGCTCTAGGCAGGAGGTAGCATGAGGATTTCCAAGGTGCTCCCACATCCCAGGAGGCGCTCGGCCCCCCTCTCTATTGTTGAGTGTCTCCTCAAGCTCTTTCATTAAAAGAGTATAGAAGTCACAACACGGGCTAAAGTCATTTTAGAGAATAACAACTAGGACACAAGAAATCTCTGTCTAAAAGTCATCTATTTGAGTCAAATAAACATTTACCAAGGACCTACTTATGTCCCAGGCACTATGCCAGGTGCTAGGGATAAAAAAAATGAATGAGATTCTTTTTTTTTTTTAAATGAGCTTACAGCCTACCAAAAAGAAAAAAAAGGGGGGGGGGGCGCAATAGCTACCATGTATTTAATGCCTAGTGTATATCAAGTGTTACACATGCCCTACATTAAAGCTTGCAAACGCCTCGATGAAGTGAATATTATTTACATATTGCAGATGAGGGGCTGAAGCTCAGAAGTGTAAGCCATGTGCCCAGGGTCACACAGTTGATATGTGGCTGAATCGGATTCAAGCCCAGGTTAGGCTCCCTCTTGCACTGCCTCCGACACCACGTTCCACAGACAACTATGACTCAGGAGCAGGAGCGGACCAGCAGGGAGCTGGGAGCTCGGAAGAAGGGAAGCTCCGACGCAGCCAGGACGAACTCAGAGCAGACTTACGGAGAAGAGGCAGCGTTTCAAGAAAGCCAGGATGTAGGGGTGGAATGTCTATAGGCAGGAAGCCTGGCTCACCCTGCCACGGTCTCCCAATCCTGCCTGATAAACGGCCCTGCTGGTCCCCCTAGGGCAGTGGTTGGCAAACTTCGGCTCACAAGCCACATGCGGCTCTTTGGCCCCTTGAGTGTGGCTCTTCCACAAAATACCGACTTCTGCGCATGGGCCACGAAGTTTCAATCGCACTGTACGTGCACGCCCACATGTGGTATTTTGTGGAAGAGCCACACTCAAGGGGCCAAAGAGCCGCAGTTTGCCGACCACTGCCCTAGGGCACCTGCTGCCACAGAGGCGCCTGCTCCCTGCACTGTGCCTCCAGAATGCCTTCCTTCTGTACACAGACAATCCCGGCTGGCGCTCCCATGGCCCTGTGGATGCTAACTGCTGGGCAAAGTCAGGATGCTCAGTATCTATGGGCTCAAAACCGCAGACACCGGTCCGGTTTGGAACCGAATGGGAACTAAGTAAGTCTTTGCACTTCAGCACGCTGCCAAGATGTGACTGCGTGAGCGCTGTCCCTGCAAGAATGAAAGGAACCGGGGCTTGTCAGAAAGGAACGGGAGGCCAGGATTGAGACATCTGCAAGCTGTCAGTGGCTCCCTCAGGCAGCCAAGTCCGAACTGCAGGGCACGAACACCTCCGTACTGTCCTCCTCGGGAGGGTTTTCCTCCTGAGAAGCTGAAAAGTATTTGGATTCCGATGAAGCATTTAAACTATGCCCAGCTGCTTCTCTCCCTAGAAAGTCCAAACCAAAGCCAAGTACAAATGGGCCGTCCAGAGCGGAAGGTGCGCAGCCTGAGATGGAAGAATGTCAACGTCTTTACCAACGTCCGCCCCAGCCCTGCCCCCGCCGGGCCCCTGGGCAGCACAGCACCCCCTCCCGGTGCTGGCCAGGCTGCCTCTGGAGGGAAACCGGGAGCTTCATTTTGTCACAGTGGCAAACACCAGTGCGACCCCAGGATTCCAACACCCTTTGTTGAAAGGAGGGTCTCTCCTCTGGGAAGAGGAGCGCACAAGCCCCAGGCGATGGTGGGAAATAGCCCAGGGGAGGCTGGCCAAGCCGCGGCTACTGGGCAGAGCTGGTCCTCCTCAGGGCAAGAGGGCCCTCACTTCCTGCCTGTGGCAAAGAGGACCGAGTCTTTTCCCATGGCTTTCTAGGTGTTTCCTGGGAGCACACTGCTGGGCTGCCTCTCTGGGAGGATGGCTCTGAGCATCTGACATCCCAGAGGCAGAGCCGGGCACTCATCCACCTCTCTCCTGCTCCCTGTGGCTACCGAATCCAAGCCACCGCTGCTCCTGCGGCCACAGCACGCTGTTCACAATGTTCATCAGAGGAGACTTCTCCTTCCCTGCAAAAGTCCCTCTGATTGATGGCGGGTAGTTATCTTACACCCCTAACATCCAACCTTCTTCCTGCGGCAGCCACGGCCTCTGCCC
>NW_005353477.1:311126-316056 GCF_000412655.1 Myotis brandtii | reverse complement strand
CCACAGTGGTCCCCTTTCTGAGTCTCCACCCACTCGTTGCTGCTGCAAAGCACTTGCTGCTCGCTCTGCCTTTGATGCTTTTCTCCTGATCATCACATGGCCGACTCCTCCTACTCAGAGCACAGCAAACACCGCTTCCTAAAGCCCATGACCTTCTATCATGAAATATGCCCACAAACCCATGCTACGAGTCTTTTTAAAGAGTGCAGCTTCGCCCTGACCGGTTTGGCTCAGTGGATAGAGTGTCGGCCTGCGGACTCAAGGGTCCCAGGTTCGATTCCAGTCAAAGGCATGTACCTTGGTTGTGGGCACATCCCCAGTAGGGAGTGTGAGGAGGCAGCTGATCAATGTTTCTCTCTCATCGATGTTTCTAACTCTCTAACCCTCTCCCTTCCTCTCTGTAAAAAAATCAATAAAATATATTAAAAAAAAAAAAAAGAGTGCAGCTTCATTCCCCTCCCCTTGTGTGTGGCCTGGACCCAGTGCCTTGATTCTACTGAAGGAATATGGGTCAGTGATGGGTGTGACTTTAGAGACAAAGTCATAAAAGTCATCCTGGCTTCCTTCTTGTTCTCTCTCTTCCCTCTCCAGTTTCAGGGGAAGCTGGCTGACCTGTCATGAGGACACTCAAGCCGCCCCATGGAGAGGGCCTCACGTTGCTAACCAGCACTAACTTGCTGGGCAAACATAATGAGCTACTTTGGAAGCAGGCCCACCAGCCCGTCAAGCCTGTGGCCGATGCAGCCCCAGCCCATGTCGTCTGCACCCTCATGAGAGGCCCTGAGCCAGAGCCTCCGAGCTAGGCCAGGTCCTCACCCACAGGGACGGTGTGTGCTGATGACAATTCGTGTTTCAAGCGGCTAAGTTTTGTGGCAACTAGTTATGCAGCAATAGATAACGACGACAGCGTCCTTGCCTTGAGCTGCACACACATCTCACATGTAGCTGAATGCATCTTCCCAAAGTACACGCCTGTGTAACCACCACCCAGATCAAAATCCGAATGTTCCAGCACCTATAGGCTCCCTCCTTTTCAAGCGTCCTTCCCCAAAGTGACCATCACTTTGACGTCTCTCCCTGTAGATTACATTGGCCTGTTCTTGAACTTTAGAAAAATGGAATCACACAGTATAGTCTGTCTCTGTCTCTCTCTCTCTCTCTCTCTCTCTCTCTCTCTCTCTCTCTCTCATCTGGCTATTACTCCATATTGCATCTATGAGAACCCCCAGGTTAGTGCATGTAGTGGTGGTTCTTTTTCACTGCTGTGTAGTATTCCACAGCATGACCATCACCCAGCACCATCCCTCTCTGAGCTGCCTGAGAAGCTGAGCTCTTAGAAAAAGACTGCTCTGCCGCCTCGCTCCCTGCTATTTCTTTGGCAAATAGGGCAGTGCCGTCCACACCGCAGGTGGCCAATGAATACTTGTTAGATAAAGGAACTCATCAGAATCTCTCCCACCTGTAACACCGGAGGGGGGCATCCAGGGATGTCTAAGTTTTTCGGGGCAGGAGAACACTCAGATTGCTCCCCCAGTTCAGTCTCTGCACTAATTGTGTTTGGCAACTGGTGGGCAGACCGGGATCTGATTTGAGTGTTTATCCTCCAGTGCTTGTGGGAATGTCGAAGTCGTGATAATAATAACAATAAGCCCGAGCTGTGCGCGGCCGTCTCCCCTGGCAGCACACAGTACCTATTGTGTGAGCTCATGGGAATGACATTTTTTCCCCGTGGGACCTGCCACCAGCCCGCCAGTCCCGGGAAGGACGTGGGCAGGCGCAGGATCTCGGCCCACGGTTCCTGCTTCCAGACCAGCGCTCCAGGAGCCGTTCTTTGAAAATGTGAAGAGGATTATGTGGGAATAAGTGGAATAGTATATTTTATTTAACTGACTTAGATCCAAAGTATTTTGGTTTCCACGCATAATGAATATAAAAACCATTAAAGAGATACTGTACATGTGTAAACAAGAAGTCTTTGAAATCAAGTGTATATTTTTACCATTACAGCACTTCTCATGCTCAGCAGCCACAGGTGGCTTGTGGCTCGCATATCGATGAGGAGCACACAGGTCATGTGTGTCTGTGTGTGTCTGTGTGTGTGTGGCAGCTCAGTACAGCTCACAAGGACAATCTAGGCCAGTGGTCGGCAAACCGGCTCACGAGTCACATGCGGCTCTTTGGCCCCTTGAGTGTGGCTCTTCCACAAAATACCAGCTGTACGTGCGATTGAAACTTTGTGGCCCATGCGCAGAAGTCAGTATTTTGTGGAAGAGCCACACTCAAGGGGCCAAAGAGCCGCATGTGACTCGCGAGCTGCAGTTTGCCGACCACTGATCTAGGCTAACCCAATATTGATACAGCAGTTAATTTAAAGGAGTAGTTTGCCTGTGCCAGGTACTATATGCTTCACATGCTTTAACCCAACCAACTGTCCCACAGCCTTATTAAGGAGGAGTCACTATTATACCCATTTCACTGAAGACATAACTGAGGCTTAGAGTAGTCACACCGCTTCCTGAAATTCACAGCTCCCAGTGGCAGAGCTGGGACTGGAGCCCCGGGAGTCTGGCGCCAGGCCCACCCTCTCAGCCACTGCACTGACTGCCTCACAGTGACTTCTGGTGACGGTGACCTCCGGGCAGCTGCTCCACACCCCCGCTGAGAAAGCTGAGACTCAGACACAGGGCCTCCTCAAGATGGCCCAGCGGCCAGAGGCGATGCTGAGGCCTGAACACAGGCTGTGGGGCTCCAGTCCAGAGCTCGCTCCTCGCCAGGCGGGGGCGGGGGCCTGTCTCTGCTGAGTCCCAGGAAGGCAGGAGGGTCAGGGCCCTGGGAACGGCCCTGGGTGGCAGCACAGTCACAGGTCCCCGGGACCCCAGGACCACAAATCACGGATCGATGGCAGGCAGGGCAGTCACTTTTGCGTCACCAGAAGCAAGGTGCGGCTGTGACTGGCGTGGGAATGTTTTCCTTGCGGGAGTGAGGGCAGCGGGTGGCAGGTCCCAGGGAAGCCCCGTGTCCCACAGAAAAGACCCCACACTGGACGCTTCCACAGATGCCATTCTCGGACGGCAGCCCGTATCCTGAAATTCCAGTTTTGCTCTTCAACTCATTTGCCCACGCACCCATCCATCCATTCACAAATATCCAGCGAATGCCTCGTGTGTGCCTGGGATTCTGCCAGGTGACCAACCCCATGTGGCCCTGCCCTCACTGAGCCGACAGCCCAGTGTAGACATCACCAGGAAACACATTTCTAGCTACAGTACAATAGATCTTAAGTGCAACGGAGAGCGCATTCCCAGCACAGCACCAGCCCGCAGGCAGGCGACCATCAGGACAAACCACACACAGGGCAACGCACTGGTGGCTGAGAAGGGGTGGCACTAGGTCCCGGCTAGTGGTACCACCTCGACTTTCCCTTTGGGGGCTGAGAATCACTTCAGCCCCTGCCTGTCCGTCCTTCTGGTCAGCCTCACTCTATCCATACATCAATGGCATGGATGAGAAGATGCTTCTTAACAGCTCAGCCAGTTGACATTCTCATCCAATGGAAGCTCTTTGAAGCTGTGCATTCTCAGGATCTCGGGATTAACTGCCTTTGCCACAAATTCTTGGAAATGAGCTCTTGTCTGAGGCCAAATGAGCATTACTTCTGCCTTGTGTCGTATGACTGGGGGGTCTCTGCCCTTCCCTGGGCTTACGCCAGTTTTGTCCCTGCTTTCAGAATCACTGCCAGGGGACCTACTGCATGTCCCATTCTATCCATGACCGGATTTAAGGCCACTGAAGGAATTACCTTAGTTAATGCCCTATTGATTTGTATTCCTATTTTACATATAGGTAAACTGAGGCTTGGAGAGGTTAAATAACTTTACAAAGGTCACAGTATTAATTCCCATTCTCCCTGTCTCCACCGTGGGGCTAAGAGCTAAATCTTGGATCCATGAGCAAGCCTGGGGAGGACATGTGGGACGTGGGCAGACGGCTGCTGGAAGTTGGATGGGATTTTAAGAAGGAATCTAAGCACCCTGATCATGAAGCAGGTGGTGTGGTGGAAGGACCTCAAAGCATCCCTCCCATCCCTCGCATTCCATCCTTCCCAAAGGGCTGGAATCGAGGGACTCTCAGACTGTCACCACCTGGCAGCTAGACAAGCAGAGAACTAAGAAACGAGCAGCGAGAGGGCCAAAGTCAGAGCCTGAGCATCAGGAAGGCTCTGGGCCTGCTGGGTGGCCACGTGATGCAGGGGCCTCAGAATCCCATAGCCTTCCCTGGCGCAGACCCTGTCTGGCTGTGTGTCACCTCACCCATTACTCAGCTGCTCCAGGCCTCTGGGCACCTCTCTCTATTCGTGTGGCAATCACCCAGTCTCCACTAATATATTGGGGGTGTTCTGAGGCTTAGGGGAAATTCTACTGAGTGCTACATTTGAAGCACTTGTGAGCCAAGTATTAATAAGGTAATTATTCTACTAGATCATAATTAACATCATTACTGATTTGCCCAAGTTGCCTGTTGTAATCTCTGGTGGTCTAGCTAGTTCTCTCCACATGGCCCACGCCTCCCACACCACGTCCTGCTTATGCATCTGATCTTCTCATGTCTGTACTTTTCAGGGCTTCGGAGTCCAAAGATTTGAGGCTTGAGTTTGGGCTCCAGCACTCACCGGAGTTGGGTGACTCACCTAGCCTCCAGCTCCTTATCTGTAAAATGGGCCGAATATCTGTTCCCAGGCTGAGTTGTGTGAGGTGCAAATGAGCTGAGGTTTGCAAACTCTACAGGGTGTGGGTATGTGACAGATCGATGTTGCTCTGATGTTTCATGTTTTTTTTTTAACATTCTTAGGTTCATCCCAAACCCTCTGATTTTATGAGAATAGAAAAATGCCACATATACTCTCAGGATTCCTGGAGCCTGTAGGCTACTG
>NW_005353477.1:298162-311014 GCF_000412655.1 Myotis brandtii | reverse complement strand
CAACTTGCAAACAGAAAGACACATAAACATTCAAGCTTCCTCCACCACCGCCCTTCCAGGATCCTCTCTCCTGAGCAAGTCTGTGTGTGTGTTTACTTACAGTGAGTAACTGTTTGCTTTGCAGAACTGTTTATACCCAAAGCTATGAAAGATGTAATAAAAAGAAAAATCTACGCTTTTAAATACCTCAAAAGCTGATTGTCCCTTCCCTATTTTCTGATGCCTCCCCGGGGCCAGCCTCCCATCCATGTCCCCGGAGGCCTGTCAGCATACAGTCTCCCAGGCAGGACACGCCCCTGCCACCACTAATGGGAGCTGCTTCTCCGCCCAAGAAAACCGCCTTAGACAGAGCTAATCGCCCGCCCCTGGAGCCCCCACCAGGGAGAGAGTGGGCATCCAGCCAGCAGAGACCTGCAGAGGACAAGGTGTGACAGTGCCCTCACTCATCTAGGGCCCTAGAAGTCACAGTGTAAGAACAGCAGGAAGTGGAGGGGCATCAGGGATCCCCTGTACACAGTTGGGGAAACTGAGGCCCATGGAATAAAAAGACTTCTCAAGGCCACCAATGGCGATGGTGTGAGATCAGGGGATGGGACAAGGCTGCTATGAGCCACCTCCAGTGGTTTAGCCTTTCAAAGACCTACAGCACTGTCCCATGGGAGAGGTCGAGGGGGAACAAGCTTTCGCTGGAGGTCTGTGACCAAGACTGGCTGGACCTGTTCCCAAGGTCATGTGGAGGGGGTTCCCACACCACGTAGAGAGGGTTGGAAGGTTCTTTCCAACTCCAGGGGCTCTCCGAGCCTTTGGCAGCTGAACGAAGGTGCAGGCTGGGAGGATGGGACTGGGTGCCAAGGAGGTGGCAGGAAGAGAGGTCGGGGAACCGGAGCCTCTGGAGGTCTTCACAGCATCCCAGTCCCCGATTCCGCCCGCCCCGAACCCTTTACTAACAGGTCAGAAGGGCACCTACCAGGATGTCCAGGCAGGCGGCCTTCAGCAGGGTGATCTGGTCTGCGATGGTCAAGCTGGTGAAGCCTGGCAGGCGTTTAGCAAACTCCACGATCTTGATAATGCACTTGGTGGCCAGTTCGCTGAATTTGTCCCAGAGGCCCAGGTCCAGCCGGACTCGATGGTCAGCACTGGAATTCTAAGAGGGAGAGAAGACACCACAGTTGCTGGGGAGCCCTGTGGAAGGCAGGAAACTCAGCACATTTCCTGATAATGCGCCTGCACGTCAGTCTTGGCCAGGGAGCGTCCTGGTGGTTTGGCTGAGTTTTCAGCTTAGATTTACCTTTTAAAAATGCTCAAAATCTTATTCCTTACCACTGGATCACCAAATGATAGGTGAGGTGGATTTCTCTTTGTGCAACTATCCTATATAATAAAAGCCTAATATGCTAAGTGTCTGGTCCTCTGGTCGGCCGTTCAACCAATCAAAGCGTAATATGTTAATGATATGCTAAGTCCGCTCAACCATTCGCTATGAAGTGCACTGACCACCAGGGGGAAGACAGTCGACCAGTCGCTATGATGGGCACTGACCACCAGGGGGCAGATGCTCTGATTGGTAGGTTAGCTTGCTGCTGGGGTCCGGCCGATTGAGACTGAGCAAGGCAGGTCGGACATGCCCTAGAGCCCTCCTGCAGTTCCTCCCTGGCTGGCCAACTTCCCGCGTCCCGCCCCAGCCCCAATTGTGCACTGGTGGGGATCCCTTGGCCTGGCCTGCGCCCTCTTGCAATCCGGGACCCCCTCAGGGGATGTCTGAGAGCGGGTTTCAGCCCGATCCTGCAGGCCAGGCCGAGGGATCCCACTGGTGCACAAATTTGTGCACCGGGCCTCTAGATCCAGTAATAAATGACAGAATGGAATAAGGAGTCACCATGTTAGAACTCTGATGAATGACTGGCTCTAGGCACTGACCATCAGTGGTTGCTATTATCTTAAAAAGAGGCAGCCTGCCATTTGGGTGCCCTGATGGAAACACGTACCACTGCCTATGAAATGTCAACCCAGAATCACATGTCTAGCTCTAACTACAGGAAAGCCAGGAGACAAAGAAGCGTGCTGAACTACACCACGCAGGATGCGACTGTCAACACCCAAGAGGCAGAGACCTCATAAACCCAAAGGATTGCTTTCTTCAACAGATACATTGCAAGGGGAATAAAGAAATGGACAGGGAAACCTATAGATTAACAGCGGCTCCACCCAGATGCTCATTAACTGATGAATGGATAAGCTGTGACACACCAGGCGGCAGAGGGCTCGTCAGCAATGACAACAAAGGAAGCATATGTCTGACTGCATACATTTGCTAAACTCACAAGACTATACCTTTAAAAAAAATAAAATCTGCATTGTTCATTTGACTTGACTTTGAGGTTGACATTTTATCAATTATAACCTGATAGATTATAAAGAAAAAAGGGAATGAGCGTCTCTTAGTATTATATTGGTAAGTTGGACCTCTGAAAAATTTCTTTCTACACATGCAAAATTATTTAGACCATTTTTCAGAAGAAGAAAAACTTCCTACATCCTTAATTGTATTGTAAGTAGCCTATGCTTGGGGTTTTCAATATATGCTGCTCTGCTCGCATGATCTCTCTCTCTCTCTCTCTCTCTCTATATATATATATATCCCACGTTCAAAGGCTGTTAAATCACATTGTTTACCCATATCTTCAGAAAAAAATAACTTCTACTGTCGTGGTAAACAACCTGCTTCCCTATTTATAATGGTCTAGCCCTCTAGCAACTTCAGCGTGAAATTATCGCTAATTTGCCTACAAACGTCAGGTGGTCATAATAATCTGGCCACTCAGTGTATTTCCGTAACAGTATATAATAATTTCTACTCGTCCATAGATACTGGTATTTCCTGTACTGAATATAATGAGGAAAAAAAAACATTTCAAGAATTGGAAAAAGTAAAACATTGCTGGTAAAGAATTAAATATGTAATTAAACAGATTTTATTTTCAGCCCCCCCATGGCCCCAAACAGAAAAGCCAGGACTCTCCAACCCCTGCACTGAAGATGACCGTCCCCTCTACCATCCCCCCATCCTGCTGGATGTTTATAGCACTGATCTCCTAACGCACCCTGCCAGGCACTCATTATACAGGGCTTTCTGTCTCATTTTTTAAAGATATATTTTTATTGATTTCAGAGAGAAAGGGAAAGAGGGAGGGAGAGGGAGAGGGAGAAACATCAATGAGAGAGAATCATTGATTGGCTGCCTCCTGCATGCCCCCTACTGGGGATCCAGTCTGTAACCCAGGCATGTGCCATGACCGGAATTGAATCGTGACCTCCTGGTTCATAAGTCGATGCCCAACCACTGAGCCACACCTGCCAGGCTTGTCTCATTTTTCATTGCTGTATGGTGCCTACAACAGTGCCTGGCACATGGCACTTAAAGAAATAGGTGCTGAATGAACCAATGAGTGAAGTTCCCATAAGCCCATGCTTATTTAAAATGGCTCAGGACAGCTAAGGTTTTGAGGCTGAGGCTGTCCTAGGCTGAGGCCTGGGCCCCTCCCAAGGCCTCCGTTGCCTCTGAAGGTGGACCTGAGCCTTCCAAGGAAAGGAAAGGCTCCCAGGTCTGGCTGGGGCCTGACAGATATCAGTTAAGGGTACCATGCACCCCCACCCATGTCCTTCGTTCCTCCCTCAGTGGAAATCAGCTCACGGAGCCAGTAAAACTAGCTCCTGTCTGGAATGCTGGTGAGCAAAGCCAGAAAGAAACGTTGGCATCAGGGATGCCATCCGTGCCCTGGGAAGCTGGTGGCCAGCGTCGCCGTCTGCACTGTTCTTTGCGGAAAGTAGGCATGCGCCCTCCAGATTTATTGTCCTCCCTCCTCGAGGACCTTGGCGGAATACAGTGCACTCGGGGGAACATCAGATCAAGATGTGCGCCATTCGGGCTGTAATTAAATTTAATAGGCAGTTTATCCGGTTCGGGGGAAGACGCGATGGAGAGGGGCGGAGAGGCGCGCCTACTGCGGGGAATCATTTCACAATGGAGTATCCATCTGGAAAAAAAGACATCGCCCCGGCCCAGCGAGTGTGAACGAAATCTTCATCAGCATCGGATGAGGTCACTTCATCACGCCGGGGCCTGA
Organism: Myotis brandtii; assembly: GCF_000412655.1. Lineage (NCBI taxonomy): Eukaryota > Metazoa > Chordata > Mammalia > Chiroptera > Vespertilionidae > Myotis > Myotis brandtii. The sequence continues at coordinate 306,890 of NW_005353477.1, read as the reverse complement.
GCGGGAGCAGCCTGTGGCACCTTCTATTAAAAAGAATGCACGGCCGTCTCCGCGGCATGTAAATCTCACTCACGATTATGCAAACTGAAGGGAAGAGGCAGTTAATAAAACACAAAATAACCTGGTGTTTTATTAGACGGCGCGCTGGATTCATGGGCACGGGGTGGAAAATGGCTTATATATTATCTCCCAGCCGCGGCGAATGGACAGCGCGGCCTGGGGTGGCTGGGGATGGAGGCGGTTGCGGGGGTGGGGTGGCGGGGCGCGGAGGACGTGTGGGTTTTCTGCAGCTTTTCTGAAACCCGGCTGGGGGTGGGCACGTGGCTTTGAAAAAGGACAAGGTGTTCACAGCAGGATTACGCGGAGGAGCCCTGCTCAGTTGGCACATTTCTGTGCCAGGAACTATACAAAGCATCCTGACACCTCTTTCTCATTCAACTGTCCCAGTAACCCCAGGAGGTAGGTACTATTACAACCCCATTATATAGATGAGGAAGCTGAGGCTCCATGACGCTCATGGTCATGAACCTCCTAAGTAGCACAGGCAAGGTTTGAACCTGAGTCTAAGAGGCCCCAAAGCCTAAATGATGTAGTGGCTGGGGTTTGTCCTGAGGAGGCAGAGTTACGTATCCCCAGAGCCCATGGTGTCCTCTGGTTCACACCCTCCTTCCATGTTGGAGAGCTCAATACAGTAGCCACACCCCACTCCCCACCTTTCTACATGGAATCCCCTCCCACCCCTTGTGTTTGGAGGGGCCACTGGTGAGACATCTTCCCATGGAGACTAGCTCTGAAGCGCCCTCTGCTGGGCCTGGGCCCAGAAGGTGGTGGGCATATGTTTCTGCCTCCCCTACCCATTCCTGCTGCCTCCGGCGGCCTGACCTGTGGTCGCAAACCTACGCAAATGAGGGAAGAAAAAGGAAGTACTCTCTCCAAGACCTGTAGGTGGGCGGCTAGCTGCCTTTTCAGTTCCTCTCTGCCTACTTATTCCCAAGGCATCCCACAGAAATGCCAGGCTGGTGAAGGTGGCAGGGAGTTTTCTGGCAGTGGGAGCCACCGCCCATCTAAAAAAAGCTCTCGCTAAAAAAAAAAAAAAAATAAAATGCTCGCTGGAAACTTGCAGAGAATGTGTTATGGCTGCTGCTATTTATTTATACCCCCAGCTACTTCCAGAAAGGATTTGAAGTGGCTTCCGATAAAAACAGAGCTAGGTCTGTGTGCAGAGAGGAGGACTCGAGAGACATCCGGAGGAGGGGCAGTATCAGGGCAGCCTCGCTCCTGCAAACCTGCCACACGCACCTGGAGGGAGGTTGGCTGCCCTGTGCTGGGGAGCAGCCTCTGGAGATGAAACTTGGCGCTTCCCCTTTCCCTGCTGGACAAGAGGTGCAGGAAGTCCCTGCGAAGTCCTTAGAACAATGGGCACCAGCTGGGGACTGACGGTGTCTTGTCCCCCAAGCAGTTGAATGGGAAGGGGCCCTGGATGCCCTCAGGGAAGCCACCTGCCTTAGGCAGAAGCAGACCCCGAGACTGGGATTTGAATGCAAACAGCTTCTTTGGGAAGAGATCCCAGGAAGCCTGGAGGAGGAGTGGGAGGGGGCAGGGAAGGGCAGGCAGCCTGTGGAGATCATCCCTGAGGGCACCGGGGCGCCACCTTGCTGGGGAACTGGGGCACAAAACAATATGTAATTATAGATGTGTTTTCTGATGGTCTTAGGTGACCCCTGTGAAAGTGTCGTTCGACCCCCAAAGGGGTCACGACCCACAGGTTGAGAACCGCTGGTTTAGAGGATACACAGGAGGGATCCTGCTCCAGGGGCAAGGAGGCTGGGCTGTTCCTTTGGTCATTAGGTGGGCCTCTCCCAGGAGTATCGGTGCTGCACACGTGAGCCAAGCAGCTCTGGCAGCCAGAGGCGGCCTGGGGCGGGGGCACTGAGCGATGGGACCCACGTCGGGCCCTGACAGCATCTGCTGCATCCTCCCAGGAGGCAGGGCAGGCAGCCTCGCTGGCCTGGAAGCAGGTGGAGGCGGACCCACGGCATAATGAGAATCCACAGGCCAGGCTACTGATTTCAGAGGGAGGCCTGGGGCAGGGAAGGTGGCAGAGGCCCCCCATGAGGCTTTGGGGTGGGGAGGAGCTGTGCTAATAGAGAGAGGACTGTCCTGAAGGAGCACAATGGTCCCAGGTCCTGGGGGAAGCCAGGCCACACAGGACATGTGTTCCAGGAGGGTCGAATGCTGTGCTTTGTGTTTGCCCTGCCCTCCTCCAGACCAGAGTGGATGCAATGGCACCTGGTTCCCAAGTGAGTCAGGGCCTGGGGGGGCTGAGGAAGACACCTCCATCTGGGGACCCTGACACAGCAGCTCATGATCCCAGGGACTGTCCTATCATGTCTTTCTCCTTGTGACCTGCCTCAAAAGTTTCCACCTCCAGGAAGCCCTCCTGACTCCGACTGTTCTCTTTTGCTCCATCTTTTCTGGAGCTAAATGTTGGATTTATTCGCAGATAACTGCCACCTCCTCCCAACCAGATGCCCAATGGCTCCTGCTGCCCTCCTGATGTCTTCTGTCAATGGTGTAGCTGTTAAAAGGGCTGTCTTTGCATTCAGTCTGTTCATGTTCAAGCCCCACGTGTTGGCTAGGAGACACGGGGAAAGTTATGTAGCCCTTCTACACCTCAGTTTACTCATCTGCCATAAGGGGGCAACAGTACCCACCTCATAAGAGTCCCGTAAAGAGTAAGGGAATTCATATCTTTAGATTCCTTAGCATGGTCCCTGGCACATAGTAAGTGCTCAATAAATATTAGCTGTAATAATAATGATGGTGATGATAATAAAGATTCCTGACCACAAGCTGTCCATTTCTCTCCATTATTTATAGACTAAAATACAAATTCCTCAGTCAGCATTCCAGGCGCTGCAAGGTTTTTTTCTTCTCACTTCCCACTTACTCTCAACACCACCCCACCATTCCAGAGCACCTGTTCTCTCTCACCATCTCCTTCTGGCCTCTCCCGTGGCCCATCCTCAGTCAGTTTCCCTAGTTCTTAGGTCAGGACACACTCACCTCAATACTCAGCCCAGTACAGTGCTTGGAACATAGTTGGCAATCAATCGCTACTTCTAAAAGGAATAAATGGTAAGCTCCATGGCCCTGGCTATTACGTATTTTACTTCTCTGCAGGGCCAACATGCACCTGGCATGAGACCAGGTCCCCTAAGGGTTGGTTCATACCCAGGAAGTGGATATGTGGTCGCATCCCTGCTGTGTAGATATTTCCAGATCCCATCATAGAAGCTTTGCATGAATTGTTTCTTTTCCTCTTCCTAACCCTTTTCTATCGTCCCCATTTTACAGATGGGAAAAGTGAGGCGGAGGGAAGGTAAGTAGCTTGGGCACAGTCACGTGGCTGATGGGTGACTGAGCGGGTTTAAACCGCATCCATCTGGTTCCAGCACCCTTGCTCTTGATACATGGCGTTACCCTCCATCGCCTCTCGGTTGACGGGCCTGCTTCGTCTCCTGACTTAAAAGGAAAGCGCCCGTATGGTATCCAGCAAGTCCTGCTCCGGGTCTGCTTTGGGCTAGGACAGTGCTCCCCAAGCTCAGAGAGGGCTTGCCCACTGAGTCCAGCACCTCCCCTGGCCTGGCAGGTAGGTCAGTGCCTTCTCAGATTAAAGAGTAGAGCACCCCCGAGTCTCCTCCCTGACACCACGGGTCTGGGTGGGCCCCAGAAGGTCATCTGGGTCTTGCTACTCAAAGTAGGTTCATGGCCATGGCTTTGCAGAGTGTGGTCTGTATAGTAGCAGCACCAGCACCACCTGGGAGCTTGTTAGTTATGTCCCACCCCAGACCTGCCTATCGGGACCTGCATCTTCAGGAGCATGCCAGGTGCTTCCTAAGCACGCTGAGATTAGGTTCTTCCTCCGCTTCCTGAGCCAGTCTTGGGTTTGGCGAGGGGACCTGTTTAGTCGAATGCCAGCCCTCCAGCAGCTGGTGCCACCCAACCGCACAGCCTCATGCTCACCCGAGAAGCTGCCCTGGCACGTTCTAGCAACAATTTCCACAGCAAACCTTCTGGGCCTGCTCTTGGCCCCCATTCGTGTTTTATAGGTGAAACTGTGGCACCCACATCCAAATGCATGGCTGGGTGCACCCCAAGAATCGCTTCGCAACCCTTGCACTCACTGTTCCTTTCTCTACCTGGCAACGCCACTTCATCTTATGTCGTGGCCTTTCATACCATTCTTTTCCTAGCACACCAGTCACCAAACCAGCAAATGCTGATATAGCTGCATTTTAAAAAAGATCTATTTTTATTGATTTCAGAGAGGAAGGGAGAGGGAGAGAGAGATAGAAACATCAATGATGAGAGAGAATCATTGATTGGCTGCCTCCTGCACACCCCCTACTGGGGATGGAGCCTGCAAGGGCATGTGCCCTTGACCAGAATCAAACCTGAGACCCTTCAGTCCACAGGCTGATGCTCTATCTACTGAGCCAAACTGGCTAGATTTATACTTGCATTTTTTAAAAAGTATGTTTACTAGCATCTAGGCAAACAACACAAGCCACTTAAAGAAGCCAGAACAACATTCTAGTTATATTTAGTCATTCATTCACTGGACAAATATTCATTGAGTGCCACACACTAGGAATATACATCAAGGAACATAATACGTACGAAATACACTTAAAAAAATTAAAGTACCCCATGACGTCTCTACCAGCTCATCCCAGACCAGGAAACATACGCCTCCTACCTTTGCTCCCATTCCTCTCCCTCCCTCTTCTCTTTATTTCTAACCTCAGTGAAAGCCATTCCAGCAGAACACTGGGAACAAAGGGGGACCACCCACTCACCTCCCTACCTGGGGAAGGGCCACCCCTATTTTGTGCTTTTCCAGGCCTTGGTTTACGGGTTATACACCAGCCAGATCCTAGCCCAGGGGAGGCCCCCAATAATCTGGGGGGATCTTACACGTGGATTGGTGTTTTTAAAAGATCGCTCCCTTACCCGCCCTCTGGGTCCCCACTGGGCTCTGCACAGGTGTCCGTCATAACCCGAGGACACCTACCTCACTGGTGTCCTTCACCAGACCCCGAGTCCCTGCCAGCAGCAAGCTCACCTTCCCTGTTCACGTCCCAGTGCCTCTGGGTCCCCACTGGGCTCTGCACAGGTGTCCGTCATGACCCGAGGAACACTGGTCTCCTTCACCAGACGAGTCCCTGCCAGCAGCAAGCTCACCTTCCCCGTTCACGTCCCAGTGCCTCCCGCAGGGCCTGGCGTAGAGCAAGTGCTCAATTCGAGTTTCTCGGGTGGATGCATGCACGTGTGACTGACTGATCGGAGGAAACACCGGCCTCATAGAGAGCACCCAAGGGCAACTCCAGGAAGGAGGAAGGTGGCCCTGCACAGCCCCAGGGCCGACAGGCACATCCTGGGCCGAGTTTGGGTGGAGGTCCCCTCCAGGCCCAGGGCAGAGCCTGTGCGTGCGTGTGTGTGTGTGTGTGTACACACACGTGTGCACAGGGGCCTGTGCCCATCCTCCCAGCAGCCCGGGAGCGGGAAGCGTCTCTCACCGTGGTGTACTTGCCCAGCTGGCAGAGCGAGGGGAAGGTTTCCTGGTGCGCTTTTCGGATCTTCTCGGTGAGATCGTCCAGCTCTGCTGTCATTTCATAGCTCTCCGTGCATTCCTGCTTCGTCGGCTCCTTCTTTTTCTTGTTCCTGTCATTCCTGACAGCTGGATAAACGAGAGACAAGGCACATCAGGGGTCACTAGCAGCTGGGCCCGCACTGCCTGAGCTGGGAGGGTCCGTCTCCCCACGCCTTGGATTCCTTGGACACCCAGAACAGAAACAGTGGGAAAAGGTGCTGCAAACACATCTCCCAAGGAAAGAGTCTCGGGGCTGGGAGGCCGGCAGAGCGCGGGGCTTGTCTTTCTGAGCGTGCACATGCGGTCCTGGAGGAGAGTGTGGCTCGTCCAGAAGGCCGAGAGTCCACTGGTGTGGAGAGAACTGGCTACGTGGACTGGGCCTCACTGAGAGCACGTTCCCCAAGTCCAGGGTGAGGGCCCAGAGGCATCGCAAAGGAACCTGCCTGGGAGACTTGTCCCCAAACAACACCGGGGGGTGGGGGGGACATCAGACGCGGTGATTCCAAACTAAGCTTTTTGGTTTGACACCGCTTTTCAGTTTTCTGAGTTCACTGACTGGCACTTGTGGAGAATTCCTGTTGCAGGTAATGGGATTATGGTTTTTGTCCCTTCATGCTTTTCTGCTTCCTAAATTTTCTGTGTCAACCGTATGTCTCATTATTTATAAAGTTATTTAAACAACAATAATCTATGCATTTTGAACTCTCAGCCTGGAAAACCATTCATTCATTCATTCATTCCTTCACTCACTCATTCACTTATTCACCCACAGCCGCTGCACACCTTGCCTGGCCCCTGTCCCCTCAGCAGGTGTGTCTTGGGCTCCACAGGCCCCACTGAGCTCAGCACCAGGCAGAGCCGGCACCCAGGACCCCGGGGCAGTGGAAGCCGGGGCCTCCACTCCTAGCACAGGCCTCTCGGGTGACTTCAAATCCGAGTGTAACTCAAAGCTCTGGCCTCTGGCCTGGATCTCCCGGGGAAGGAAACTGAAACCCAGGGAGACCAACAGGTAAAACTAGCCCATGTGCCCCCTCTGGGAGTCCGCATTCCCTGGGGACCCAGGGTGGCCAGGCTGGAAACCGCCTGGCTGTGTGTGCCACCACCATGACCCGGGAATCTGTGCTGCAGACCGACCCAGGGCACAGGAGATCGCCTACGAGGATTTGCCCTGTGCTGCCTCCTGGGAGCAGTTCCCTGGGTCTACACCAGGAGGATCCGAGGCCCTGCTTGGAGCTGGAGCTGAAGGCAGCATAAAGGAAGGCATGGGAGAGGAGAAATGGGAAAGGGAAGAGATGGGAATGGGGAGGGAGGGACAGAGGGAGGGAGCGAGGAAAAAAGGGGAGGAAAAAAAGGGACTGAAAAATACCAGTGTGTGTATAAGCTGCTCACACCTGACCAGAAGGCAGGGGGGCTGGGAAAAACCCCCACATTTCTTGACTATCTTGAATATAACAACTGTCTACAGTATCTCACTTAACCCCCTTATCAGGTAGGTGACTTCAAACCCATTTTACAGAGAAAGAGACTGAGCCTCAGAGAGGATAATGTGCCCAAGCGGATGCAGCTGATCAGTTCTTTCTTCACGTGGACACTTATTCCTAAAGGAGTGGATGCCTGAGAAGAAAAAGCCTCCCAAGATGCCTGTCTTCCCCTGGGACTCTGAGAGGACACTGCTCTTTGGCGCAGAACATTTCTGGTCTAGAAAGTGGCGAAAGGCAGTGTGCGGCACCCAGCCTCGGGTGCAGTCTTTTCCACGTGCCTGGACTGTTCCCAGCAGTTTGGGAACACAGGCTGAGGGTAGCGTGGTTGACAGCAGGGAGAATACAAAGAACGCATACAGTTAGCAAAAGGGAGACAGTGAGGAGGAAGGGGCGGGGGGGTGTGGCAGTGGCGATGCTCCTGTGTCTCTCTACAGGGATGACGTCTGGGTTGGTGAGCAGGGGCCTGAAGGCTTGTGTGTGAGCACAGGGCTGTGGGTGCAGGTTATCGGACCCTCTCCCTTCCCGGGTCCTGCCAATGACCCCTTTTCTTTAGCTGACACCAGAGTCACATCAGAACAGCTGTGAGGAAGAGAGTTTAGAAGCACCTCAAAAAGTGAAGCCTGGAGTTACCATGTGACCTAGCAACTCCACCATTACATACATACCCAAGAAAACAGAAAATATATGTCCATGCAAAACTTGTACACAAATGTTCATGGCAACATTATTCATAACAGCCCACAGGTCCCTTGGCTGATGAATGGATAAAAAGAAGGTGGTATATTCACACAATGGAATATTATTCAGCCATAAACAGGAATGAAATACTGACACATGCTACAACACGGAGGAACCTTGAAAACATGCTCAATGAAGGAAGCCAGCCACAAAAGGCCACACGCTGGTTGATTCTATTGATATAAGATGCTCAGAATAAGCAGCTTCACAGACAGAAAGCAGACCAGATCGCCCAAGGCTGGGGTGGAGGGTGGATGGGGAGTGACTGCTAAAGGGTATGGGATTTATTTTTGGGGAGATGAAATGTTCTAGAGTTGGAGAGTCCTAACAGTTGTACAACCTTGTGGATATAACTACAGGTCATGGAATGCATGTTACACTATGTGAATTATACCTTCAAACAAGAACAACCCAGAGCCCCAAGGGAGGTCCCAAGTCACTGGACACCAGGAACTGCTCTGAATCGGAAGCCAAGGTGGCCCTCATTACCATCTAAGACAGCAGTCACAGTAATGCCCCTTACTGACTACTTAGCAAGGCCGGCCATTGCCTTAAGCAATGAAGAATTCCAGCTGACTGAATTCCACAGTGAGCCAGGTGAGGAGCAAGCACACTGCAGTCCCATTTCTACACTCTAGGAATTGGAGGCCCAAGATCATCCTGTTTGCAAGTAATCAAGTCAGGATTTCAGTGGAATGTACAGAAAAGCAGAGAGAGGAACCACACACCCCAAATTACCCATCACCCACCCCCCAGGCAGGACTGGGGCCTGTGTCTGCATTCCTAAGCCTTCTGTTTCCCACGGCCCCCTGGACAACTCAGATAAGCAAACCCAGCTCTGGGGGGGTGGGGG
>NW_005353477.1:287355-298082 GCF_000412655.1 Myotis brandtii | reverse complement strand
GGGGGTTGTCTGGGACGGAGGGTGACACTCTGAGTGGCCACCACTAAGCTTCTACACCAAGCCAGAAGGTGAGGGTGAGGCCAGGGGGAAGGGGACCTCAGTGAGGTCGCCCAGTGGGGGCACTGGGTTGGGCTGTGCAGTAACAATGCCCACCATTTGCAAAATAACTGCAAAGCCAAAGCTCCCACTTCTGTGATTTGGGGCCCAAATGTGGAGAACTCTTAGCCGCTGACCAGTGGCCAGGGGACCCGTGTGTAGTAGCCTCATGCTCCCTTCCGGACTGCGCCTGATCTCCCGAAGCAAAATGCCTTGCCACGTCCCCCCTGTCCCCGTGGCTAAAGGACTCCCAGACTCTTGGAAACTGCCCCGCAACTGCAAAATGCAGTGACACCTCTGGTGATTACTCCCCCATTATGCAAAGGTCCCTAAGTTAATGGACAAATGTTCTGGGCACGTGGCCTCAGCAGCTGCTTTGCTCAATGGCTTCAGACGGCTGTGGAATGCAGGCTGGTATCTGGGCCAGGCGTGGGGACGGCTGCCAAGAACCGCGGAATCCGGGCGATGGTGCACTGCCTGGAACACCACGCGGGATGCGGGCCTGAGCACGGTGCTCTGTCCAGCTTCTGGGGACTCCTGGTCAGCAGGTGCTGGGATGAGGCAGGAGATCACCTCTAACGTAGGGCGCCAATGCAAGGCAGGGGTGACCCAGGTGATGTGGGGGGCAGGGATCTGGTACACGCACCAGCTCTACTGCTTTCCGTCACAGAGGAGTCCAAGCCTCTCTCTTTGGACGGCAGCACCCTCCCAGACACCTATGTGGTGGGAAAGAGGCTGCAATAAAGGCGAGTGGAGGCCAGTCATATAGGAAGAGGGAGGGGAGGCCCTTCCACGTGGACATGGGTGGAGCCGAACACAGAGGATTTGTGGGCATTATCGTGGGGTCGGTGCTGTGCGTGGCAATGATGCTTTTGAAGAAGCCATCTGATAACACCAAATGAGCGGGAGGACTCATTCTTTCCTTCACTGTTTTGTCCATCCATCCATTCATTCATTCATTCAACAAATATGTTTTGAGCCTCTCCTGGTGCCACCTGCTGTGGGGATAAAATGGTGAGCCACACAGATGGTTGCTCCTGCCATGGAGCTCACTTATGGTGGGAGACAGACATTAATCATATAGTAATAACGATGGTAATAATACTAAGCATAATATTGGCATCACTATTGTTATATGGACTGTGACTCATACTGGAGTATTATTATAATACTGAAAATGTTCACTACAACTGTCATAGCAGCTATGGTGCACTTGTTGAACCCTGTGTTCATATTAGGTTATTTAATCCTCACAAACCTGACAGGGAAGTTTCATTATTACACCCATTTAGCAGATGAGAAAACTGAGGCACAGAAGGGTAAGTACCCTGCCCAAGGCCATGCATCCTGTAAGTGATAGAGCCGGGATTTGAACTCAGAAAACCTGGCTCCATGGCCTTCACTCTTAACCACTGTGCTCTGCCTGGTCTGTCACACACATGATTCCACAGCATGGCAAGCGCTATGAAGGATGCTGCAGGAGCTCTGTGTGTGTATTACAGGTATGTGTACTAGTGTGTGTGTGTGTGTGTGTGTGTGTAGGGGGCAGAGAGATGGTTCAGGGAGCTGAAGCTGGGGCAAGGGGAGGGTGAATTGATAGGAAGTATGGAATGGTGGGTGGTGGGGCCTGTGCTGTGAAACTGATGCTCACCCAGAGGTCGCCTGTGATGTTGGATGACTGCTCTTCTCTCAGTCCGATTCCAACTGGCTGGCATGTGCATCAATATCCCTGTGACAAATCTGAGGGCCTGACAAACTGCTTTCAGGTGCAGTGTGTCCCAGGGAGGGCTTGGGAGGCAGAGGAGGGGCACACACTGTCACCATCATAATGTGGGCGGGGCTATTACTGGTCCACACTCCTCATCTGTGGCCACCTGGAAGGCCAGGGCTGTGTTTTACTAGCTTCTGTGTCCCCAGGGTTTAAAACAGCGTCAGACCCACAATGGGGCTCAAAATGAGTTTTGTGCAGGACAAGATGAGCAGGTGACTAATGTGGGATTCTGTCAGCCGCCGGGGCCTCTGAGGGGCAACACAGAGCTCCCCCGAGCCTCTTCCTCTCAGACAGGCGAGGTCTCGTCATCCCCTCTGGACCTGCAGGGACTCACTGCCCGCTCTCCACCCTGAAGCAGGAGCCGGGAGGCTGATAAAGCAGGTGGGGCATCCAAAGGGTCTCCTCTGTGATTTACACACTTGGAAGAAGCCGGCCGATGTCGGCAAAGCGCTTCTTGGACGAAAGGTGCTCCATAAAATATCAAGTATTCTGCTCGTGAGGGCTAAGAGCTACAAATCAGACTCGGTGGCATAAAAGGAACGTATTTATGATCCACTATCATATTGCAAATGAAATGAACGTAATAAAAGTGTCACTTATACAAATACCTCTGATGTACAGATCTCGACCTAGGAACATGAAAACAGACACCCCAGCACTTTTACTTCAATGTCTCATCATGGAAATAAATGAAGTCATGGTCATTTTAATGTGCGCACTTGTGTGTGTACCTGGAATATGGATTTCCGTGCACACACTAAAAACGCAAGGCAGGAAACATGCAAAAGATGTGGATTTCACTTGGAGTCAGGAAGAGATAAAAAAACAAAGACGCTTTACTAAAATTTCTTCACAGCAAAAAAAAAAAAGCGCAACATACAATCGACAGTGCTGTTGTCCATAAAGTTTTCTATATTCAGTCTAGCAAAGGAAGCATAATGGTTTTATTCTTGAGGCAGGCAACATGCAAAAGATGTGGATTTCACTTGGAGTCAGGAAGAGATAAAAAAACAAAGACGCTTTACTAAAATTTCTTCACAGCAAAAAAAAAAAAAAAAAGCGCAACATACAATCGACAGTGCTGTTGTCCATAAAGTTTTCTATATTCAGTCTAGCAAAGGAAGCATAATGGTCTGTTTATTCTTGCTTGAATACCAAACTCTGGGATCTGTTTGTCTTGTCTCTTCGCCTCCTTGCTAACTGCAGGAATCACAGGCCACAGTTGGGAATTAGAGCTATCTGGCTGCCATGCGTGGGAGAGGGCCTGTCATGAACATACAGATACGCTTAAAAGAAAAACACAAAAATATCTTAATCCTAGTTTAAAAATCACTTTCTAAATAAACTACCCATGGATCTGAAGCCAGGTGGACCTATGATGGACGGAGACATACTTTCCCATCATTTTAGGATTTGGGGGTTGGTCCTCAAGCACTTAACATAGCTGTTCCCACGGTAAAGTTGGGCCAAGTCGGGCGAGTTAATACTCCAAGATCAGCGTCTCCTTAAAGGTGGAGACTCTCTCCTAATAGAGAACTTGCCATGAAAACACTAGTAGAAATTTGAATACAGAGAAAGGAGGTTGGTAAATGAGGTTGCAGCTACATTTTCTCTGCCACTAATGAGAGACACACGCATTTGGGAACAGACTGAGGGCAGGGTTGCCTGAGTGCCTGTTAAATGAACACAGTCCTGTGATTGGACTTGACTTCAGGGTTGGTGAAAGGGAGGTTAGAACAGCATCCTCGGAGGACTACTCCCGACCTGCAGCATGGCCACACACGGGCAAGGACGTCAGGAGGCCGCGTGATGGCCCACACTGGTGCCGAGTGTGAGGGAGGCCTAGCATTCTCAGTGCCAGTGGCCACGCAGGGTGCATAGCTAGAATTTTTACAGCATGTTAAAGATGCAGGTCTTGGGGGAAACAGTCTGGACGTGGCATTCTGAGACTTTAACAAGGATCTACCAGCCCGGCTCAGCTTTTAAAGTTATTCAAAGCACTTATAGAAAATGCCTGAAATATCAGAATGTGCAAGTGCCACATAATTTTTTTTAGTGGAAGTAGCATATTATGCTAATAATACTTTCAAAACCATTTTCCTAATTTAAAAAATTTATTGATTTGAGAGAGAGGAGAGGAAGAGAGAGAGATAGAGATAGAGAGAGAGAGAGAGAGAGAGAGAGAAAGAGAGAGAGAGAAGAGAGAAAGGGACATTGTTCCACTTATGTATGCTTTCATTGGCTGCCTCTTGTATGTGCCCTGATAGGAAATTGAATCACAACCTTGGCATATTGGGACAATGCTCAAACCCACTGAGCTAACCAGCCAGAACCTTAAAAACAATTTTCAGCACACTTTCCTCTTACTGGTTGCTTTTAGAAGTGAAGATTTTACCTCCTCTCAAGTGGACAGTGTCCCCCTGGTCCTATAATTCTAATATTTTTTTCCTCCTCTGTCTGGGCTGGTGTGGGCAGCCCTGCTGTGGCTGTGTTTGTTTGGGGGCAGGCCCAGTGTGGTGGCTGTCCTTGCAAGAGAAGAGATTTGGAGTTAAGAGGCTCTGCTATAAGTGACAAATCCTTTTCTTTGGATAAGAGTCTTGTATAAACTATCGGAAATACCCTAAGTTCAACTCCAGAGATGAGGGAAAATAAAACACTCCTGTGTGATGTATCCAAGCAAGAGGTTGGCAATGAGTAGCTGTGAAATGGCACAGTGTCTCTGAGATGCCTTATTCATAATCGGCAGGATTACTTGACACGGACCCTCTGGAAGCAGTGGGCCATCAACGCTGGCTTTTCCTAAATCCTGTCCTCAGGGGGTGGATATGTCCTTGGCTTTGTGTTTGTGGCACAGCTATCCAACCTGATGAGGGCCGTGATGAAGGTCTTTATTGACGGCATAAAACAGAATGCCAACAATGGAAGTGAAAGACACTGAGGCTGGCCCTCTGCTTTACTCAGGAGTAGACCCGCACATCTTCTGCGTGATCAATGTGGCTTGTTTATAAAAGCTCCCAGTTTAGAAGAAGAGAGTTCAGTAACCCCTTCCATAAGCCATGTTCAAGGGCAGGAAATTCTGTGTTATATCAAGCTGAAGTTCTCTCTGCCGAAGCTCAACCTGCCCTCAAGTATCTGAAAGACTGCATTATGGGTCAATTTAACTTGGCTGTAAAAGTACAGGCAGTGTCATACTCAGCAATTGATAGTCTTAAAATGAGAACACACTTATCTAGTAGAGCGATTTTCAACCGGTGTGCCACAGAATTTTTAAAACATGCAATACCTGACTATTCAGTCAGGGGCACTGACCTCTTTCTCTTAAATTGTCAGATAAAACAATGACAACAGCAAACACAACACTAGCCCATCTGGTGTGAATGAATCAAAATTATACCTATTTTTTTTGTCAGATAAGCAAAAAATATATTTTTTGGTGTGCCGCAGAACTTTAGTAAATTAGTTTATGTGTGCCATGAGATAAAAAAAGGTTGGAAATCACTGGGCTAGGGTTAAAGAATTGAGCAGAGAATGCAGGCACATCCCTCTATATTTCTTTCATGAAGTAGGCATGGGTAGCCTTTCAGAAACAGTATCTGAGTGGAGTTGGTATATGTGTGGTGGGTGGGAAATGACAAAAACAAACTTCCCAGCAGCAGACTGCTTCAGATAAACCTGTATCCTACTCTGTGCAATATCCATTCTTCACGGCAAGTTACAGGCTTTCAACTACTTAATAACAATCTCTATCATGATGAATTCTAATGGCCAACTTGTTCCATGCCTCCTCTCCTCTAACCCCAATTAATTTTCAGAGAATGAACTGCAGTTCTCCTTGACATTCTTCTATTTTTCCTCTTAACATTTTTTTTTAAATAGAAATGAGGTCTTGCTCTTAGCTTGGAGAAATTTCTAAGAAGCAACCTATGTGATTCCCCATGGGGAGGACACCCCTTGGTCAACCGTGTCAAAACGGAGGGACAGGAGGGGAGTGCCAGGAAGAGGGGACTGTACTTCAAGCATGGTGGCCCTAATCCTTTTGGTCAACCACAAAGATGGCCCTAATCCTGTTGGTCTTCCTAGATGCAGCTTTCTGCATTGTGACTCCTTCCATCAATAGGTGGACACTCTTCCACACTCCTTCTACCTGGATGGTCTATGGCCCACTTTTACAGCTAGAATGCAGTGGTAGTAATGTTGTACCATTTCCAAGCCTAGAACTCAAGAGATATTGTGCTCTTCTGTTCATCCCCCTTGGAACCTTAACACTGGTGTGAACAAGCCTGAGCTAGCCTACTGCAGAATGAGAGATGATGTGGAGGACAGCCCAGTTAGCCAAGCCAAGACCATCCTAAATCAACCTAGAGCTACCCTCTCCCTGAACCTGGGAGAGTAGTCAGGCAAGATCAGCAGAGTTGACAACCCAATCTGCAGCTAACCAGAGCCACATGAGATAGCCCAGTAAACCCAGCTGATCCATGGTTTTCTGAACAATAAAAAATGCATATTGTTTCCAAACACTGAACTTTGGGATGATTTGTTATATAGTAGTAGCTATATAACAATCTGTTTAAAGAATAGATTTATACAACACTGGGCTATGCCTACATATTCTTTTACCTCATGGCTTATTTGAATCAATGGTTGCCTTTTTTCAGTGAATAAGGCAAGAAAGAAAACAATGGGTCATTCCTTCAACTCAAGGTTCAAGATCCTGCTCACATCTGTTACAAAAACAGATTATGGACTTAAATAACATGAAAGGTTAGATCTTAAATAACATGAAAGGTATAGTGGACATGTAGGAAGGGCACTGGGGTAAAATCCCAAAGGTCTGCATTTTAGTCCATCATTTACTGCCATGGAAACTCAGGAGAGGCTCTTAATGTCCCTGAATCTCAGTATCCTTACCTGAAAAATGGGGACATTACTTTTCTTCCCCTATCATACACAAGATTCTTAAATACATTTAGATAAATACATAATCGTAATATAGTGTAATATGTACTAAGACAGTGGAAGTTCTACACCAATTTGTTTATTCACCAAACATTTATTGAGTCCTATAGCTACTAAAGGCATTGACACTCTGATGAATATTAAAGAAACAAGAATGGTATTCAAAAGACTCACATTCCAGTCACCTACACAAATACCGATCATGCAGTGAACAAGATACCAGAAAGGAGATATTCATTCACTAATTTAAGCTACAGAAATAAAAGAACCTAAGGAGTATATTATGAGATAGTAGTTAGACTCACAGACAAGGGAGCTGAGAGTCCAGTCTGTTGGAGTCATAAAAAAAATGACAGGAGAGAGGAATCTTGAGCTGAATGCCCTTTAGGACTGTGCTAGGTTTCATTCACTTAGGTGCCCTCAGAGCATAATACAGTATCTTTTCCATAAAGGATGTTCAACAAATACCTCTTAAATGAATGGGGCTTGGAGGTCTGGGAAACATCTTGGATCAAGAGAACATTATGTGCAAAGGCCTAAGGATCGGAAGCAATATAGGTATACGAGGGAAGTTAGCTTTGCAATGACCTTTAAATGACCACCCATTGGGGAGGCAGAAAGAGGTGGAAAGAACATTCTGGATGGGGGGATATGAGGAAATGCTTTCAGGAATTACTACATCAAGTTTATAGGACAGTACGGTGGCCGGTGTGACTAGAAAAAAGACAAGGGATTGTGGGGAGAAAAGATTAGATTGGTATAATGAGTAGAGAAAGAAGAAGAGATGTTAGGGAGGCACCACAGTGAAAAATCTATTGGACTTGATAATGAATATGGGGAATGAAAAGGAAGAATCGGAGGCAGCAATATGATTTTAACACTGGTACTGGGGCTGATGGGATCACAACAGAGAAGAAAATTGGGGAAGCTGGTGGGAAATAGGGAAACCAGTTTGGGGCAGAAAAATGAGCTTGCCTTAAGGGGAAGGGAGTCAGAAATCCAGGCAGCGATTTCAGAGATTGTTAGGGCGATGGCACCATGGATTTGGTGAGAGAACAGGTCTGAGTTAGATTATGTAAAAGTCAAAACCTTGGAGATGACTGTTGAAGTCATGAGAGGCAGTGAACCATCTAAGGTGAGAAAGAGGGAAGAAAAGAAGAGGATCAGAAACCGATTCTTTGGAGTTGCCAGTGGTTGGTGGAGAAGAGAAGAGAAGAGAATACAGTGATGGAAGCAGATGAATGCTGGGCAGGAACGCTGGGATAATAAAAAAAAATCACAGAAACCAGTAAAAATGGAATTTGAAGCAGCAGCAACCTGGCCAAGGGTCCCATGTAGCCAACAGTCAGGAAGAATGAAGAGGGGTCAAAGTTCATCAGTTTTGGCCATGGAGAACGTGGTGAGTTTCACGAGAACATTAATAGAGTGATGAGAATGGAAGCCATGCTGGGGGCTGGGAGGGTTAAGAGGAGGCCAGAGAAAGCCCTTCAAACGTCAACCTGGGAAATATACTTGAGTCCAGGCCCTTGAAAACTTGTTTTTCTGTAATCAAACCTGTAAGAGGTCAGTGAGACCTCCCATGTTTACAAACACAAAAGGCTGTATGAGTTTCCCGGGGAATCTGACCTTGTTCACTTGGAGAGGCTCACTGGAAGGTCAACACGGGGCTGTGAGAGCGTGGAAGATGCACTGGCTTAGGAATTGACTAACCAAAGCTGAAAGATGGGAGGGCTCTGCAGGCAGAAGACAGAGCAAGACTGAAGGCATGCACGCAAGCAACAGGGCAGCTTTGAGCCTCTCCAAAGAACAGGGCCAGGGCTCCCAATTCGGAGTTGATGCTGAACCACAGCTCACCTGATCTTGTGAACCTTGCCAAGGAGACTGGAGTTTTAGACTCATCTGGGGAGGCAGTGGCAGTGACATGATCAGAGATGCCTTTGAGAAGGGTCACTCTGTTCATGGTGAAGCAATGGTTGGAGCGGTGGAGAGATCACTGAGGTGGTTGCTGGAAGTCCCAAGTAAGAGAGGGATGTCTGAGCCAGGGAGGGACTGTGGGGAAGGGACAGGGGTGCCCGGAAGTGGGGAGAGTCAAGGGTGAGAAGATGTTTTCTGGCTTGGACAATGGTCAGGGAACATAGGAGGAGAAGGATGAATGAAATCTCAGGTGCTATGTGGCATCCAAATGGTGGTGTCCAGTGTGTGGTAAGCAGTTGGCTATTAGGGTATCAGGCTCAGGAGAGTGACTGGCTGGAGACTCAGGGAAAATCCACTTGTAATGGGAAAGGGACCCATGGAGAGTGATGATAAACCCCTTAGTGCCTCTGGGTTTTGTTTCTTCCAGCTCTTGTCTTCTAGATTTTGACTTAATGAGAAGTAGACTCAGCAGTTTGGAACTCGACATTTATTTATTCATTCTACTGATAATTACTGAGCTGTAATTATCAGCTCTGTGTGTCAGGCACTGGGACGCAGCAGGAAACCAAAAAAAAGTCCCTGCTTTCATGGAAACCCCTTAGTGCCTCTGGGTTTTGTTTCTTCCAGCTCTTGTCTTCTAGATTTTGACTTAATGAGAAGTAGACTCAGCAGTTTGGAACTCGACATTTATTTATTCATTCTACTGATAATTACTGAGCTGTAATTATCAGCTCTGTGTGTCAGGCACTGGGACGCAGCAGGAAACCAAAAAAAAGTCCCTGCTTTCATGGAAATAGCATGTGTGTGTGTGTGTGTGTGTGTGTGTGTGTGTGTGTGTGTGTGTACGCAATACCACGTAGAAGCAAAGCACCCAGAAGGGAAACTTCTTTCAAGTGTAGTCTACAAACACCCAAATAAGAAATGCCTTATTCAAATTCATGGGATGAATTCATATCATTGTTAGTCTACCTTGGATATCAGAAACTGTCTATGAGAAAATATTGACCACTCTTTGCCCTTGGCTTTGAAATGCAAAGATGTGAGAAACTCGGACCCATTACAGAAATTCATACTTGATATTTTGCTCATGGATCAGAAGAAATAATACTGTTGAGATGTCTTTACTACCCCCAAAATTACAGATTCAATGCAATCCCTCTCAAAATGCCAATGACATTTTCACATAAATAGCACAAATAACCCTCAAATTTGTATGGAACCATAAAAGACTCCGAATAGCCAAAACAATCTTGAGAAAGAAGAACAAAGCTAGAGGCATCACACTCCATGATTTTAAACTATAGTAATCAAAACATCAGAGTACTGTCATAAAAAACAGACACACAGATCAATGGAACAGAACAGAGAGCCCCGAAACAAACTCATGCATATATGCTCAATTAACTTACAACAAAAGACCCAAGAAAATACAATGGGGAAAGGACAGTCTCTTTAGTAAATAGTGTTAAAAACAACAACAAAACAAAAACAACACTTTGACAGCCACATGCAAAAGAATGAAACTGGACCACTTTCTTACACTGCAAACAAAAACCAATTTGAAGTGGATTCAAGACTTGAATTTAAGACTTGAAACCATAAAAATTACCAGAAGTACACAGAGATGGTAACTCCGAATCTCTCACTGTCCCAGACCAGGGCTCACTGTGTGACCCTCCACCTCTCTCACTTCTCCCTCAGCCATCAGTATGATTTGGTGTTAACAGGAAACGTCACCACCATGGCCAAGCCCAGCCCTTCAGGGAAGGGAAGGCTATCTTCTCAGTGCTGTGCTGAGTGTTCAACATGTATTATCTCATTTAATCCCCACAGCAACCCTAAGTGGAAGGTGGCACTATTCCTCCCTCATTTGCACTTGAGAACACTGAGGCGAAGAGACCTTAAATGTCACTGAGCCAGTCACTGAAAGGGCCAGAACTGGAATCCAGTTCTAACCCCAACCAAAATACTTCTCATAAAATGATTCTTA
>NW_005353477.1:272815-287337 GCF_000412655.1 Myotis brandtii | reverse complement strand
GGTAAGGACACATATGTAATACCTTAATCAATAAAGGAAAAAAAGCTTCTTACAGTGGCATGCTTTTTAAAAAGATCAGTGTTTATAAGGAGAATGCCCCGAGGACTGTAAATAAGGAATTCTCCTCCTTGGCCTTGGCTGCCCTGAATGCTATGGAGGGGGTCACTCTCAGGCCACACGTGTGACTGCAAGGAAATGTTTAAAACGAAACAGCAGAAATACGCCCAAGCCTCCCAGTCAGTCTCAGCATGTGAAGTGTTGGCCAGCACTGTAGCCAACTTAGCTTTCCCCCGAGTGAACTTATCAGTTTCTCAATATAAATAGATCATCCCAATTGCCCTCGTCAATGAGGGATTGCTAAAATCCTATTTAGCTCGCAAAAAAGACTCTTTCTGGCCTACGGAACTTTAATTCTCAGGTATTTATTTCTCCGGAGAGTCATCTGGGAAAGAAATAAAGCCAGCTTCACCATTCTCTGCATAGCTCCCAGCCACACACACGGATGCTTGACATGAACGGAGAAGCGAGTTTCTATTCCCGGGAATGCCTCGGCGAAGGAGTCAAAAACACACAGAAGTTCAAGAAATAACACATGGCGTTCCTGCCAGACCTGCACAACTCACTTCCCCCTGCCCTTCCTTTTCCCTTCCTCTCACACCCACACCCACACCCAGACGTGCTTTTCTCTCCTTTAATCAAAAAGACATCTGTGAGCCCTGGCTGGTTTGGCTCAGTGGATAGAGCATCAGCCCGCGGGCTGAAGGGTCCCGGGTTCAATTCTGGTCAAGGGCACATGCCTGGGTTGTGAGCTTGATCCCCAGTAGGGGGCGTGCAGGAGGCAGCCAATCAATGATTCTCTCTCATCATTGATGTTTCTATCTCTCTCCCCAATCCCTTCCTCTCTGAAACCAATAAAATATATTAAAAAGAAAAAAAAAGACATCTGCGAATGCCTCCTCCGGGAGAGACAGCCTCAGGACTCTGGAGGACAGGAGGCGGTTGAGAACTCCAGCTTCCCCGCGACCTCCTATGTATTAGCAATCCTACCTCGGGGGTGTAAGCTCAGATAGCGCTGGAGATCTAGTGGGAAATGGCAGTTTTTGAGGCTGGCGTACTACAGTTTTAAAACCGTGGTACATCTACATGATGGAATACTACACAGCTATAACAAAGGAAAGAATTCTTACCATTTGCAGCAGTATATATGGACCTGGAGAGCATTATGCTGAGCGAAATAAGCCAGTCAGAGAAAGATAAACACCACGTGATTGCACGCATATGTGGAATATAATGAACAACAGAAACTGATGAACAAAAATAGATCCAGAGACATAGAAGCATTGAACAGACTGTCAAACCTCAGAGGGAAGGCAGGGGAGGGTGGGCCGGTGGGAAGAGATCAACCAATGAACTTGTATGCATATGTGCATAACCCATGGACACAGACAATAGGGGGTTAAAGGCCTGGGGTGGGGGGCAGGGGTGGGCTGGGAGAAGTCAATGGGGAAAAAAGGGGACATATGTAATACTTTGAACAATAAAGATTTAATAAAATACTAATAATACAAAATAAATCCATAAAAATGAGGTGCTCAGAACAAAAAACAGTAATGCTCCAAGATTGCTCTGACCAGCCACGGATGGGGAGAGTTAGGTTGGTCTCTCATGATCTGATTAACGAAGGATCTTAAGAGGGAGGACATGTTACTACACCGAGTTTTTTTTATTTTATTGATTTTTTACAGAGAGGAAGGGAGAGGGATAGGGAGTTAGAAACATCGATGAGAGAGAAACATCGATCAGCTGCCTCCTGCACACTCCCCACTGGGGATGTGCCTGCAACCAAGGTACACACCCTTGACTGGAATTGAACCCAGGACCCTTGAGTCTGCAGGCCGAAGCTCTATCCACTGAGCCGAACCAGTCAGGGCTACACCGAGTTGTTTCAGAGGCAGCCTGTGGCTCTCAGATCGTCAGCGCTGGTCTTCCCCAGCGTGTCCTTCCACACCTCACTTGCCCAACTCCGAATCAGGACCAATATCCACCTCTGTTCAATGGCATCTGGTTGGTACTGGCCCATCATTTGCTTTTGTTAAGACCTTCTGGAAGCTTCTGATCTGAATGTCTCATTCCACCAGGGTCATATCTGGGGTCAACTATAGGAGAGGCCTTTTGAGTCTCTAAAGGTCCTCAGGCTTGAGAGCTCTTCAGCCGCCTTCGCTCTGCCTGTTGCTCCTGGGTGCCCCCACCAAAGTGTATAAAAGGAGCAACTCCGAAGTGCTACTGCCTGTTGGGGGACCAGGTTTCCATACCATTTCACACATGCCAGATCGTCCAACTCAGCGGCAAGTCATTATAGAGGAACCCATCATTACTAACCTCGATTTCGACATGACTGGAATTGGTCAGAAGCCACAAATATAAAAAGCACCAGTAACTGCCCAAGGCGAGTCAGGCCACCTTAACAAAAACCACCAAAGTAAGCACAGACAGGTAAGTATTTGGCTCTAAATATAGTCAAACCTCCTCAAAATTAGATATCCCGTGGCTTACCCTGAAATATCCGTAATGTCAGCTGTTGCTTCAATGGCTACTGGAAAAATATTTAGAACTAAAATATAGTATTTCTCCGGGGGATGTATATCAAAAATGGGGAGCACGCAGCAATCACTAGAGAAACTCAATACATAACCTGGCAACCTGTCACTTTTCTCCAGGTGCACCAATATCATCCATTAAAGGGTTCAAATCCTGCTGTCTCCTCCCAAGAATTTTTTTTTTTGGGGGGGTGGAGGGTCAAGTCTGGCCAAGTTCCATTCAGATCACCAGCAGGAAAAAACACTCTATACAATGCAGTCAAAGGCTTAGAATGTACTTCACATTTCAAGGAATGGGCTTATCTAAGACTTTCCGTTGGCAGTGCCTTAAAAATCAAGGGAATCCGAATGTCGGGCCTCCTGTATTATTCATTACATAATTGCTGTGTTTTATTAGAAATATGATCTATTATAACCTTGAATAGAGTACATTAAATGACATTGAAAATTAGATTATTCTGATTATTAGAGAAGTGAGAAATGTGCTAAACATTTGTAAGACTGATAATCAATCAGGGTATCCATTTGAGTGTAATAAAAATCAATCTGGAGCCAGTGGGTTTAAATCTAATTTTTTAAGCATGACATTTTCCTCAGAGTTTCTTTCTAAAATGTCACCATCTTCTACAACGGTGATTGATTCTGTCTCTAGGGAGAAGCACTCAATCCAATTACTTCATCCGCTGCACACAAACCATAGTCCACTTAAAAAAAAAAGCCAAATGAATCACAGCAATAACAATATATTTTATGGGGGGGGTGCAGATTTATGTCACTCAAGCTAGAAAATCACTCATCTTCCTCCCCCCACTCAAACAGATAAAATATGCTACTTAGATCAGAATGTGGCCCCTGACTTTCTTGCAACAGAAATCAGGAATTTTCATATTGGGTTTTTATTTCATATGAGAAAAAAGACATTGGCTTATGTAGAAACATTATTCCCCTCACTATCTTGATAGAGAAAGAAAAAAATAGTACAATGACTATTAATTTACCCTTCCTATCATCTATCTTCCTATCATCCATCTATCTCCTAGCCTTCTCCCCTCCCTTCCTCATATCCTTCCTTTTTTTCCATCTACCCATTTATCCATCCACCCATCTATCCATCCACCCATCTATACATCTACCCATCCATCCATCCATCCATCCATCCAAAAAAAAGCCAAATGAATCACAGCAATAACAATATATTTTATGGGGGGGGTGCAGATTTATGTCACTCAAGCTAGAAAATCACTCATCTTCTCCCCCCACTCAAACAGATAAAATATGCTACTTAGATCAGAATGTGGCCCCTGACTTTCTTGCAACAGAAATCAGGAATTTTCATATTGGGTTTTTATTTCATATGAGAAAAAAGACATTGGCTTATGTAGAAACATTATTCCCCTCACCATCTTGATAGAGAAAGAAAAAAATAGTACAATGACTATTAATTTACTCTTCCTATCATCTATCTTCCTATCATCCATCTACCTCCTAGCCTTCTCTCCTCCCTTCCTCCTACCCTTCCTTTTTTTCCCATCTACCCATTTATCCATCTACCCATCTATCCATCCACCCATCTATCCATCCATCCATCCATCCCTTCACCCATCAATAATCAATTACTGAATGCCAATGGAGATCCAGAGACTGGCCAGCTTGGAGCTCTTTTTTCTCTTGAGTATATTTGAATGCCTACAAGGTCAGAAGAATGGCTAATGACATTACAACCAAAGAAAACTTACTGAACTCATCCTACATGTAGAGGGCTCATTAGGTTGGCATAAATAGGAATGATTGTCCACTAATTCAGCTTGGTCCCTTACACTGGCGCATGTGAATATTTCCTTTATGAAATGTTGGTATTTTCCCGGCAATGGTAGAGGAAGGGAGAAGCTGACATTTATTGAACATTTCCCATGACCAAGAACTTGACCTTCATTACTCATTACATCCTCAATGGTAGGAGGATACCTCTGTGTCCTGGGCCTTGGGTTTCTATGTGCAGGTGCTTCAGTAGAGTGACACACTTGACCTTCCTCCCCACCACACTTTCTCATTTCCCCAGGGGGTAGAGGGACTTGTCTTGGTGATACTAAGGGAAGGCACTTGGTGTTCTGGGTCCAAGTTTTCCCAGGCCTTCTCCACATCTGCCTGCCTGCAGGAAAGGGCATTCGGCTCAGCTGGCCATGATGTGGAAGCTCCCAGAAGCAGGCTCTGCTGTAGGAGGAGGTGCTCAGGGGGCAACATGGCCTGTGACAGGGTGGGCAAGCTTATACAATTTGGGGGTGAAGTTTAGGAAGCCCATGGGGGCCACACAGGTAAGCTGCATCTTCCGATAGGCATATGGCTATGTAAATTAATTTATACTCATATTTTTTGCTAACATATATAATACTGCAATGAACATCTTTGTATATTATCATTGCATGCATTGTTATTTTGTTAAAATAGCTTCCAGGGATTGTACAGGCTTTTGAAATCGCAGGCAGTTTCTGGTGTTAAGCTGGGGTCTGTCTGCCATTGGCTTGGTGCTTGCTTTTCTTTGCAGACCATGGGATACATTCTCCGGATGGGGGTTCCTTTTGTATTTCCGATCTCGCTTACCTTTGTGGGGAGCAGACAAATTCCACTCCTGTCAGAATGGCCCACCTGCTACCCCTGTTAGCAAGGCCATTACACAGTCTTTCCAGTCAATCCACTATTCCAAGGAACATTGCTATCGTCCATCTCACTTAGGTCAGTGCTGCTGGCTTAATAGTTCCCCATTGGGCCACAGATGGCCAATGATCGGATATAGCCACATAATCCGATTACGGGACAACGGTGACCCTTTCCACCAACCTCAGCCTTGCTTTGCAAACAGCCACCGCGCAGCGACTAGCTGGCAGAGGGGGCAGTTGAGGCCAACCTAGCCAACAGTGGGGGGCAGTTAGGGGTGACCAGGCCGGCAGGGGGGTTGCAGTAAGGGGCGATCAGGCTGGCACGCAGAGTCAGTGAGGGGCAATCCCCGACGGGTCCAAGATTGGAGAGGGTGCAGGCTGGGCTGAGGTGACCCTCCCCATGCACGAATTTCGTGCACTCGGCCTCTAGTTTAAAATTTTTTTTATTTAATGATTTTAACAATTGTAGGAGTAAGTAACAATATTATTTGGAATAAATATTAGGAAACATTTTAAGAGTGAAGGATGAGATTTTTAGCTATTTCAGCACTAAAACATTCCTTTCCAGGTATAGAATGGCCTCACATTTTATTTTATTTTTCTTGAAAGCAGATAAATTGCCTCCTTGTCTCATACCTCATCTTATTCAAATTGGACCCCACATTAATTCAGCCTTTTCGGCCTGGGAGAGATTATTTTATATCCTCTGTTGATTATAATCACAGTAACTTTATTCTCACTACCCCTAAATGAGAATTTCCTAGATAATTATCTTTTACTTCTCCTCATTAATGGGAAATTTTATACTGAATAAATCTTCTCTAATATGGAACCTACACTTGTTTTGCTTGCACTTCCTTTTTTTTCTTGACTTATGGAAAGACTTAGTGTGTATACAAACTGAATATGTATATATTAGAGTAGGGGTGGGCAAACTTTTTGACTCGAGGGCCACAATGGGTTCTTAAACTGGACCGGAGGGCCGGAACAAAAGCATGGATGGAGTGTTTGTGTGAACTAATATAAATTCAAAGTAAACATCATTACATAAAAGGGTACGGTCTTTTTTTAATTTCAATATAGAACAGCCGAACGGGCCGGATCCGGCCCGCGGGCCGTAGTTTGCCCACGGCTGACCTAGACTCATTCATCCATCCCTCACACCTATGTGCCAGGTGAGCACTGTTCTAGGCACCGGGGAGACAGAAGTGGACAAAGAGGCAAAGATCTGTGCCCTCGTGTATGTTTCTAGCTGAAGTAAGGGTCAGAAAGGAAGATAGAAAAAGAGTGGTCGGAGAGGCGAGGAGAGACGATGGGGAGTCACCGTCAGCGGGGATAAGAGAAGACACCGTCATGGATGGTGGTCATGAGAACCAAAGGCAGCGAGAGGCGGAGGGGAGTGAGGCCACTGGAGAGGCTAGATCCGTGGTCGGCAAACTGCGGCTCGTGAGCCACATGCAGCTCTTTGGCCCCTTGAGTGTGGCTCTTCCTGAGCCTTAGGAGTACCCTAATTAAGTTAATAACAATGTACCTACCTGTATAGTTTAAGTTTAAAAAATTTGGCTCTCAAAAGAAATTTCAATCGTTGTACTGTTGACTAATGAGTTTGCTGACCACTGGGCTAGATCAATGGATTTGGTAACACAGAACCAAGGTCGACAAACTGATCTTTGGAAAGGACCAGACAGTAAATATTTCAGGCTCTGTGGGCCATCCAGTCTCCGTCACAGCTCCTCAGTTCTGTGGTCGTATTGGGAAAGCAGCCACAGACAATCAGGATAAACAAATGCGCATGGCTGTGTTTCAAGGAAACTTTGTTTACACAAACAGGTGAGCCACCGGACTTGGCCCGTGGGCTGTGGTTTGATGACCTCTGCATTAGGTCATTAGCAGAGTTGGAGAAAGCGTCCTCCCCCGCCCCCCCCAGGTGTGGTTAGGGTAGAAGCCCGATGCAAGGAGTTAGGAAATGAGTGGGTCACGAGAAAGCCGGGCAGCCACCGAGGAGGAGGGCTCCACTATGAACTGAACTCAAGCCAACAAGCGAGGAGGGCGAGTTCTTTCTTCGCCCTTTAATCTTTCCTATCATTACTTTTCTTAATTACAAGAGTCCTACATGCTTATTATAACATGTGAAACGATGTTAATGGTCTCCTTCCCACTCCTCCTCCATCCCTGACCCCCCGAGGCAAACCACTTAACACTGTGTGGTGTGGTCCGAAGACACGGTGGCTGCACCATCAGAGGCTGAGATGCAAGGTATAATCAGATGTGCCATCTGCATGCTATGGAAACAGATGTCATGAAGGTCACAGCACTGAGACCTCCCTGATCAGCAATTCTTAAAGGGAAGGAGGATGAGGGAGGTAGCCAAAACCAATGGAATGTCCACCTCTGGGACTTGCTGATCAACTCCTATTCGGGAGAGTTAGCAGCTACTTGGGATTTCATTAATTGGCTCACCAACCCCTGGGGTGTGGACCAAAGAGCGGGTGCCCACACAGACACCGAGGCTCCAGATGAAATTAACTGGGAAGATGAAAAGGACTGAACTGCTTCCCTCCCACTGGGCATGATTTCTTTTCAAAATAAAACATAGGATTAACATTCTGAAGCAGATATTACCGAATTCCATTGGTTGGCTGGATGGGTGCTTGGCTGGATGGTGGGTGAAGGACGGAATTAATCAATTAATAAATTAGTGGGTCAATAAATAGAGTAAATTGCTAAATGAAGATGTTCACATGAAAGAGATAGCATTTTTATCTTATTACAAGATGGCAACATGATGTGGGCTGCAAAATGGGTAGCACAATCTTAGGTTGCATTATAAGAAATATAGTGTGTGGGCTGAAGGGAGGTGATCAGTTTCCTATAATCTGAACAGACCACCTTTGTAATGCCGGGTTCATTTCTGGGGGTCTCTCTCATTTTAGGATGGACATTGACTAAAGAGAATGTAGAGTGTGGCTAGGATGGTGAGACTGGGGATGGAGTACCGAAGCCATACCATACAAGGAACCATTTAAAAACTTGAGATATTTGGCTTGGGGTGGAGGAAGAAGACTGAAGAAGGGCACATGCCTATGACTAAATATTGGGACTTAAGAAGGTAGATCTAGAGCCAATAGGTAGGAGTTAGAGAAGTAGGGGTGCGCGTGACACAAGGAAGGACTTTAACTGTCTCTACTGTCCCCAAACAGAATTCTGTCTATAGTGTTACATCCCTCCTATGGTACACAGGATGTCTGCTAGACAAATCAATGCCAACGGGCCGCATGGACCTCAAGGGCCTCTTCCAAACCTTGAGTATCTAAGCAATTACAATCTTTTAACTTCTTAGGGAAACACAGGGAATTTGCCAGTCTGTTGGGGTCTAAATCAGCGGTCGCCAACCGGTGGTCTGCGGACCACTGGTGGTCCATGAGGTCTGAAAGGTTGGTGACCACTCGTCTAAATGATTTTATGAACTAGGAGAATGCAAATGTTATCTGTTCGTAGATCATTCAAGGTCAATTGTACAGAGAGACCTCCTTTAAAAAGCCTAGGAAAGCCTGGTCAGTGTGACTCAATGGTTGAGCACTGACCTACACACCAGGAGGTCGCTGGTTCTATTCCCGTCAGGGCACAAGCCGAGGTTGTGAGCTCAGTCCCCAGCAGGGGCCGTGCAGCGGGTAGCCGATTTGATGTTGATATTTCTCTCTCTCTCTCTCTTTCAACACATTTTTAAAAGCCCAGGTAAGAATATTTGCAGATGAGCTTGCTTTAGTGTTCTGCGGTTAGCAGAGTACTACTAGAAGTAGATAGTGACCCACACATATGACAGGCTAGCCTTTCTTACTTCTCTGAGCCCAGGTTTATCTATCTGTAAAATGGAGCTTAAAATGCAACCCCCATCTCCCACACGAAACCATCGCAGCCTCGAGTGAGATGATAGATGCTGTAATAACAGTTTTTCTCAACTATCTGTGGGGAAGGACCAGGATTTTTTTTTTCTTTTTGCGCATTTCTAATCCATAGTAGACAAATACTTTACAAAATACAATAAAGATGAATTGCTAGAAAGATGAAATACTGCTTGGCTGTTAGGGCAATCACAAATTGCTGCATGTTTCTAAATGTCTACTCTCAACTTCTGTACCTATGTCATTGGGTCTGGTAAATGTCTACTCTCAACTTCTGTACCTATGTCATTGGGTCTGGTAACAGTTTAGGGACCATCTCTGGCCCACAGACCCCACCTTGAGTTGCTCAACTCTAAAATGTTGAAAAGTATTATTATACATCAGCATTACTATAATGTGAAGACATTTAAAAAAATCACAATCGAAAGACATCTAAAACCCAAATGAGAAGATAACATAACTCAAAATAATATTTAGCAACCCAAAGGACCCCTTTCTCTTTTGATGGCCACAGTGGGTTTAATGATACTTACTGGGTCAAATTACAGGAATCAGAAGGCAATTCCATAATTAGGAAATGGGTCCCAGCCTCCCGGTCTGTCAGATGCCCGGCCATCTCTCTAGCACCCTGATGTATTGGCCTTGGCAATTTCACTTAAAGTCCTTTTGCAATTGAAAAGACTGAACTGATTTAGAGTCTAACAAAACTGTGAAAGAGACAGACACTTGTTACCAGGAAGCAGTCGTACTAAAAAAAAAAAAAGAAGGGTTTTCCTTGTTGATTTTAAATCTAAGTGATGACTTGGAGGCCTCTGCAAACTTCCAAAGAAAAGACCCTGGACACAAGGGATTCTGTTTCTATAAAGCATGGAGGCAGCAGTTTGCACAGAGCTAACTCAATAAAATAACACTTTCTACATGGATAAACTGACCTAGATTTTCTGACTTCCATGCAGAAACAGAACAGGCAGGCTGAGATCTTGGGAGCTGTCTGTGAGGAGAGCAAAGGTAGGAGATCAGGGTTGGGGCCAGGTCCCCGGATGAAGATCAGCAAGATTCTTCATTTAGATTCTAGTGAAAACTTCTATGCTCGGTTTTGGGAACTACAGGGGTCTGTCCCTGGCCTTCTAGGGGGTCCCAAGTCAAATGACATCACCATTCAAGGCTGGACCTGTAGAAGAGATCGCCCTGCTAAAACAGTTCAGAAATATATCCTGAACATGCATTCCTCTCATTCCAGCACATTTCCCTGATATGGCAACGTGGGGTTAGGAATTAAGTGCCACAGCCAAACAACAGCCCTTACCTCGGCAGTATGGGAATTACAGTATCTGCCATGTTAAGTAATGGATTGTGAAAATCGCATCCGTCAGTGCACAGTCCTGGGAATAGAGACTATAATCAATAAACCAGGCGCGCGCACATGCACACATGCATGGTTACAGCCCACACGGAGCCTCTTCAAACACAACCCATCCTGACCTGCAGGGTGAGGCAACCTCAGGGAGAGCTCGATACCCAGTTGCAATAATTTACAAGAACAAGCGCTCACATTACTCAATTAGCTTGGCGTGAGTTGAAAGCATCAAATGGCCCTTTCCAGATGCTTCTTGTTTTCAGCCACTTTTCTGTTAGCAGGCCTCTCTTGACCAACCTCCCTTCTTTCCCACTAGGCCAAACCACATTTTCAACTCCCGGGGTCCCTGTGGGCTTGGGGTCTTTTCTTGGCTCGGTTCCAAGCCACCACCTCCAGCCTGCAACTGCAGCGGGCCCTCCCTCGGCAGCCTGCGGGGAGAGAGCCCCGCCGCCAGCGCTGTGATGTGGGTGCTCCCCGGGGAAGCCTTGGACCAGTTTTTCTCATGATTCTTGGAATTCAGTCTCTTACTCAATTTCTCTGAACTGGACCTGCCATCTTGTTTGGCGTAAGATAGGTGGTTTTATTTGTTTTCTCTCTCAACCCAAAATTCACTGGAAAACTCCCCAACTTTCTTTTTTCTAAGGCTTCTAGGGTTCTTGTTTCGTGATTATGCTGCTGCCCTCCCAGTAACTCCCCACAACTTACCTCCCAAACCTCACGCCCAGGCCTCCACCCAACAATGACATTCGATTTTATGTTTACTAGAACAGCAACACACCTTATTTGGTACTGCAGTTTAACTTTAGATGTATTTAACTAAATTTCCCATATTTACCATCTATACATACGTGTGTGTGTGTGTGTGTGTGTGTATATAACGTGCGTGTGTAATTTTTTAAAACTATGAATGTTATGTTGTTTTGCACTCGACTCTGTGATAACTGGTTTGACTTGGAAAATTTTCCATCCTCTAAATGTCTCATTTCCATCTTGCCCACTGTGCCACCTCGCCGCTGGGGTGGGCTTTGCTATACGCTGGCTGTGTGGTTACAATGAATTGGCATCATCTAACTTCCATTTAAGCCTTGAAGAAACTGAACCTGCTAAGTCTTCTGGGGCATTTATACTTCAAAATTCCTTATTCCCTCAAATATGGAATATAAAACAGACACACCTGAATGAACACACAAAATAATACAAAACAAACTCATAGATGCAGACAAAAGATTGGTGGTTACTAGAGTGAAAGGGGGTGTGGGGAGGGCCAAATGGGTGAAGGGAGTCAAATGTATGGTGACGGATGGAAAGTAGACATTTAGGGGTGAGTATCATATAGTGTACTCAGGGTTCTTAAGTTTTTTTGTTGTTTTGTTTTGTTAATTTTCACTTGAGGATATTTTTCCATTAATGTTTAGGGAGAGTGGAAGAGAGAGAGAAAGACAGAGAGAAACATCGATGTGAGAGAAACACATCAATTGGTTGCCTCCTGCATGTGCCCTGACCAGGGACGAGGCCAGGGAGGAGCCTAGAACCAAAGTTATGTGCCCTTGACCAGAATCAAACCTGGGACCCTTTGGTCCACAGGCTGATGCTCTATCCACTGAGCCAAACCAGCTAGGGCTTAAACTTGTTTTTATATGTGAGTGAAGTGGCAAGCTGGAAAAAAAAGTTTTTTGGGGGTAGGGGGTCGGTAGGGGACTTGGCATCACATCATCACCTTCAGTAGCCTCCTCACCTTGGCTGACATCTGTGAATGGCTTCCTCTGTGCCCAGCACTCCTGTTAGCACTTCCCAATATTAACTCATCATATGCACAGCAACCAAATGAGGTAGAATTCTTATCCTCTTCCATTTTAGGGATAAGGACCCCGAGGCATGGAAGGGTTATTTACACAAGGTCACAGCCAGTAGGTGGTGCAGCCAGGAGCTCAAGCTAAGGCATGCTCCTAAATAGCAGATAATATAGCCCTTTCTGACATCACCCCGACCAAGGGACCACTGACACCAACCAAGAGATTTCCAATTCAGAACTCATCAACACTCATAGATAAGGAAACAAAAGAGAGAAATGTGTTCTATAGTTACTGACCCAAAGCCCTGAGAAATTAAGTAACCGACAGAACACTGAGCTGGCCCGGCCAATGGCTGAATTAAACCTAAACCTGGGTCTTTGCTTTTTCTCTTCTACTGGGAAACTCAAACCTCATTACTACTTTCACTTCCCCTACTTCATGTTGTTAATACAATAAATCCAACCTGGTCTTATTTTGTTTCTCCCGCAGCCACATCGATATTTTGACCCTTTCAGCACCGCTACTGGCTGCACACAGAATATGGTTTGGGCTTCAGAGTAACACAGCTGGGCCCTCCTGATGGGGGGGCTTTGGAGGGACTAAGTGGGCAGCCCTGACCCCAATCCAACAGCAGAGGCAGGAACTGCTCAAGTTTTCAGGGCACCGGCTGTGCCGAGTTTCTCTGCTCTTTCAGTTAAAGATGACCAACTCTTAGGTGCTAATTCCAAAGGGCCTTTTACATAAATCAAAATGCAAATGTGAAACATGGTTGGATGTGTTTACAGTCATGCGCTGCGCAGGTATGTTGTGGTCGATGATGAACTGCATAGATGATGGTGATCCTGTAAAATTATAACGGAGCTGAAAAATTCCTAGTGACATTGTAGCAACCCATTCTTATGTGGTTGTGGTGATGCTGGTGTCAACAAACCTACTGCGCTGCCAGTCATATGAAAGTCTAGCACATACAATATGTACAGTTCAGAATACTTGATAATCCTAAAAATGACTATGTTACTGGTTTATGTATTTACTATAATTTTTATCATTATTTTAGAGTGTACTCTTTCCACTTAATAAAAGAAAAAGTTTGCTCTAAAACAGTATTCCGTGTGACACTGGTGGTAGCCTCATACATCTTGCATTTACCTCATCTCCTGATTGCATCATTTTCTCTTGTGCTTGATTGAATCTCGTGTTGTTTTGTACAGTAACATGCTGTACAGACTTGTAGCCCAGGGGCAATAGGCTATCCCATATAGCCTAGGTGTGTCGTAGGCTATACCATCTAGGTTTGTGTAAGTGCACTCTATGATGTTCACACCATGATGGAATCGCCCACTGCATTTCTCAGAATGCATTCCTGTCATTAAGTGACACGACTATATTTATAACTTTTCTCTGAAAAGAAATATGGCCTCTGACAAGAAAAAGGCTGCATCCAAACAGGTGTGTTCAGCAAACACTGTGCCACGGGGGCCCAGGACACTGGCTGTGTGCTCACACCCAGATACTTAATGGAAAGGGGAGAGTGGGAAAAGCACACGTGATATTCCCATAGGCTTTATGAAGCAGGGGCCCTTCTCTGCTTTCACTTATGGTATAAAATCAAGTTTAGAAACCCCGAGTATTCTCAGATTCAGAAAAGGTAATTGAATACCCATCTTACCTAATAATAGACAAACATGTAAATAGACTGTCCCTCGCTACGCTCACCAGCCAATCAGGAGAGTATGCAAATTAACCCAACAAAGATGGCGGTTAATTTGCATACATAGGCGTGAAGCGTGAAGACTGAAGGCTCCAGCTGGAGCAGTGAAGGCCTGGGTCCTGGGTGCCAGAGGAAAACCGGTGCCGGCGGAAAACCGGTGCCGGCAGCCAAGGGAAGGGGAGGCCTATTGCACGAATCTCTTCGTGCAACAGGCCTCTAGTCCTATATAATAAAAGGCTTATATGCAAATCGACCAAATGGTGGAATGACCGGTCGCTATGATGCGCACTGATCATCAAGGGCAGACGCTCAATGAAGGAGCTGCCCCCTGGTGGTCAGTGTGCTCCGACAGGGGGAGCACTGCTCAGCCAGAAGCCCTGCACCGGACATCCTCCGAGGGCTCCTGGACTGTAAGAGGGCACAGGCAGGGCTGAGGGACATCCCCCTCCCCCTGAGTGCATGAATTTTGTGCACCGGGCCTCTAGTTAACAATAATAATAATAATAAT
>NW_005353477.1:267848-270636 GCF_000412655.1 Myotis brandtii | reverse complement strand
AATAACATATGATCTTACATTTAAGCAGGAAGAAAGAATGCAGTCACATGATTTAAAAAGCATGTGTTTATGACTTGCCATGTTTAAGCACTGCTGAATAAATGTATATTGAAGACATATTTCAAGTGAGAAGCCATAATAAGGGGTTTGGAGATATTCAATATTACTCTACTAATTCATAGCACACCATAATTATGGAATATGTAGACTTTATACACGTAAATTATCATCCATGACTCGGTGAGAGCCTTTGCAGCTCCAACACCCCACAACATTACGCTCTTCAGGCAAATTGACACAAAGTAGAATAAATTATGTCAAAAAGCTATCCAGGACCATTATTCCAGCCTTAAACATTTCATTAAAACTAAACAGCTCGAAATCTCCCCTTCCCAACTCCTCCCTCCCAGCGTGTGCTGAAAAGAAGTCCAAAGATTCTGAATGATGGAGCTTTTCACATTTTGGGGCTGGAAAGATTATTTTTACCAACAAAACTAAATCCAGATTTCTGTGCTTGTCCCTTCAGCAAAGACCCCGAGGGAAATTAAACTGAGTTCTTCTTTGCCTCCCTCAAATTCCTACCTGGCAGGAAAGATTCCTGACACACAATTTTTATAACTTGTAGACCAGGAAAGTGCTTTTTCTCTTTTTCTACACCCCCCGCCCCTTTAAGTATATCTGATAATAATAATGATAATAGTAACAAAAATAACTGACATTTATTGAGTTGAATACTTACCAAGTATCAGGTACACAGAACCTAAGCACTGCACATAAGTTCCCATCCAACCTTCTCTACCTTT
Organism: Myotis brandtii; assembly: GCF_000412655.1. Taxonomy (NCBI): domain Eukaryota; kingdom Metazoa; phylum Chordata; class Mammalia; order Chiroptera; family Vespertilionidae; genus Myotis; species Myotis brandtii. The sequence continues at coordinate 269,833 of NW_005353477.1, read as the reverse complement.
GAGGTAGGTACCATTATTACTCTAAAATGACAAATGTTCTTGGTTATTTTCTCAAGGTTTTATGGCCAGGAAATGGTAAGGATGGGTTTCCAACTCAATGGATTGACTCCCAAGTCTATAATTCTCAGACTTTACATGGAGAGGATGAGGAAGGAATTGACTTGGCTTCTCTAAAGGAACTCTGAGAAATCCCAGAAGAGATTCAGCAGGAGTCAATGTCATTACCGCAAGAGAGAAAGCCAGGGTCTAATATAAGATTAATTCAGAAGCGTTGGTGTTAGAAAGTAAGACATTTGATTTTGCCCAGGAGTTCATTTTTCTTTAAATCATGCTCTCAATTATATAACTTAATAACTTTTTATTACAGACAGTCCCTGCTTTACCTTAAACTTTATAGCCGATTTTCTTCATTCATTTAGGACTGTGTACTTAAGAGTCCTATGAGTTATTTTTTGCTCCTTCTATCAGATCACTTTATGATTTCTGCCAATAATTGAGCAGATCAAAGCAACAAAGAAGAAACTTAGATATACTAGTATCATTTGCAAAGTATGTATGTACTTTATTTGCTGGCATATAAAATGCAATCTAGCCTCGTCTTTCCCACCAATAAAATATTTCCAAACTTGTCCTGCGTTTCATGAGCTTGTACTGCCCATGGAAACCAAAAGCCCAAGATGTAAAATTATAAACAATTCTACCCTCTTGTGAAATAACAAACCACAAGCCGGCAATCCTTTAGATATTAAGTGTGACCCATTATCTTAATGTTTTAGCTTCACTTCTGTAATGTTTTAGATTTACTTACTTTAGTACTATTATAACCTTTCTATATTCTATTATTGCCTGATACCAATATATTTATTTTATCTCTGGGATTTCTTATTCAAGATTTGTAAAACATCACCATATATCCAGAACTTGTTACATCTTGTTGTATAGAGCATATTATGTTTCCATAAACACAATAATATTCCCCCTATAAAACCACATTATAATCTTTTTCAATAATTTTTGTTAGTATACACTGACATGGCCTTTACAATGAATCCATTGTGTTTTTAAGTGGAGGAGGCCTCTGTAGTATTTTTAGGAAGTGTTATTCTTTCATAAAGAACAGAGTGCGGAATCTTAGAGGGAAGGCGGGGAAGGGTGGGTGGGAGGTCATCAACCAAAGACCTTGTATGCATATATGCATGACCCATGGACACTGATAATAGGTGCTGAAGGTCTGGGGCGAGGGAGGGCAGGGGGGCTGGAGGGGGTCAATGGGAGCAAAAGGGGACATATGTAGTATTTTCAATAATAAAGAATTATTTTTTAAAAAAAGAATTCTCTTTTGAATCCTCAATACTTTTCAACTCAGCCCTAGCTGCGTATAATAGGACATCTGGCACGACCCCGGCACTGCCTGCCACCTGGTGGCAGCACACTAAAATTGCAAGCATAGGACTCAAGTAGGTTCAGGAGTGATAGACATGGAGAGGCCAGCCTCTAAAATGAACTTTAAATGTCTGGAGAGCAATGCCTCTCTTTCCAAATTACTTAATTGCATTCACTGGGAGGAATCCCCTCATCTTGTGGCTCAGTGCCTGGGCGACTCTCCACAAAGAATGAAGTTAAATTCTCACTTAGAGACAGTTAGAGGAAGCCTCTTCAAGGCTCCAGCCATTTGGACCAGGTTCTTAATTATCTGAGAGCTGGATCCTCAACTCTTCTACCTGGATCCTTGCCAGAGAGCATTTGCTAACCAAATCAGCTGGTCGAGCACATTCACGTAATATATGGCAGGTTTCAAACATAATATTGCTCTTGGGAGGCAACGGGCTTCAAAAAGAAAATAAATTGGCTCCAGAGAAACTACCTAAATTCTTCAAGTACGGTTTCCTCTTTCGCTTTGGGGAAAACAGTATCATAAATAGGAGAGATTTCTTCTAAAATAAAAAATGCTATTTGTTTTCTAACAGCTCCTCTTGTGTATTTCC
>NW_005353477.1:264094-267834 GCF_000412655.1 Myotis brandtii | reverse complement strand
GAATAGAACCGTGGCCTGCTGGTTCATAGGTTGGCATTCAACCACGGAACCACACAAGTTGGGCTGTAACTTTTCTTTTTCTCAGATAAAATCTGTCAACATAGAAGAGAGAAAAGTGAGTGCCCTCGGCTGAAGGAGGGCTTGGCTAGGCACTTTCCTGCAAGGAACCAGGGGTCTCTACAGAATCCTCCAGAAAACAAGTTGTAAAGATCCTGAACTATTCTTAAAGGACCCTGCATAGTTACTCAGCACCATGATCCTATTTCAGCGATTTTCAACCTTTTACATCGCTTGGCTAGGCACTTTCCTGCAAGGAACCAGGGGTCTCCTCTACAGAATCCTTCAGAAAACAAGTTGGAAAGATCCTGAGCTATTCTTAAAGGACCCTTCATAGTTACTCAGCACTATGATCCTATTTCAGCGATTTTCAACCTTTTACATCGCATGGCACACACATAAACTAATTTCTAAGATTCTGCCACACACCAAAAATATTTTTTGCCGATCTGATACAAAAAAAGGTATAATTTTGATTCATTCACACCTGACAGCTATTGTTGTATTGGCTGTTGTCATTTTTTTTGACAATCTAAGGGAAAAGAGGTCAGTGCCCCTGACTAAATAGTTAGATACTGCATGTTTTAAAAATTTTGTGGCATCCTGGTTGCAAATTGCTATTCTATTACATTCAGGTTTCCAAATTCCAGTGCAAGTGTAACAGACATTGTTGGTGCTTCACATACATATGTATGTATCCCGTGGCCTTGACTTTCTCAGTGTGTTCTGGCCTGACTGCCAACTGCCAACACTTGTAGCTCTTCGCTTGAGGGCTTTCTTTGGCCTCCCACACTGGGGTGCAAGTGGTCAACCTTTTACATCACATGGCACACACATAAACTAATTTCTAAGATTCTGCCACACACCAAAAATATTTTTTGCCGATCTGATACCAAAAAAAGGTATAATTTTGATTCATTCCCACCTGACAGCTTTTGTTGTATTGGCTGTTGTCATTTTTTTGACAATCTAAGGGAAAAGAGGTCAGTGCCCCTGACTGGTTAGATACTGCATGTTTAAAAAAATTTTGTGGCATCCTGGTTGCAAATTGCTGTTCTATTACATTCAGGTTTCTAAATTCCAGTGCAAGTGTAACATACATTGTTGGTGCTTCACATACATATGTATGTATCCCTTGGCCTTGACTTTCTCAGTGTGTTCTGGCCTGACTGCCAACTGCCAACACTTGTAGCTCTTCGCTTGAGGGCTTTCTTTGGCCTCCCACACTGGGGTGCAAGTGGTCCACAGGGATCGGGAATTAAGTTCCCCTAAGAGCCACACCTCAATCAAAAATTAATGCTTCTTGGAAAAAAAACACCCTGAGGCTCATCCTTCCCACTGCCTTTCATAACACTTGTAGCTCTTCGCTTGAGGGCTTTCTTTGGCCCTGGGGTGCAAGTGGTCCACAGGGACCGGGAATTAAGTTCCCCTAAGAGCCACACCTCAACCAAAAATTAGTGCTTCTTGGGAAAAAAAACCCTGAGGCTCATCCTTCCCACTGCCTTTCAAGGTTCCCAGTTTAGGGTCCACCTGATGCAGAGTAACTACCTTGCTAACACCCTCTTTATTGCTATTTGCTCTTCCCTAGCTCCCTCTGCTTCCCACCAGTGTTTCCAGGGATTATCTAAAAGAGAAAACCAACATACTGTATGCACTTCAATCTTATCTCGGCTCAGGGTTAGCTTCCGGGGCACACAGTGTAAGATTAAGTCCAATGAGGGCCTGAACCCAGAAAGAGCATCTGCTCCATGCTGCCCCTCTCTCCAATGTCAGTGGGTGATTTCATTAGTTCTTTACTATACGTGGCAGGCAGAATAATGTACCCTTCCCCCCTAGATGTCTACAACCTAATCCCCAGAATATTAATATTAATATTAACATTAATATTAATAGCCTATAGCAGGGGTGGACAACCCCTGGCACGCGTGCCAAACATAGCACGCCAGTAACTTTTGCTGGCATGCGAAACCCTCTCTTATAATCTTCCATTTAAGTTTAGGGTCCACCTGATGCAGAGTAACTACCTTGCTAACACCCTCTTTATTGCTATTTGCTCTTCCCTAGCTCCCTCTGCTTCCCACCAGTGTTTCCAGGGATTATCTAAAAGAGAAAACCAACATACTGTATGCACTTCAATCTTATCTCGGCTCAGGGTTAGCTTCCGGGGCACACAGTGTAAGATTAAGTCCAATGAGGGCCTGAACCCAGAAAGAGCATCTGCTCCATGCTGCCCCTCTCTCCAATGTCAGTGGGTGATTTCATTAGTTCTTTACTATACGTGGCAGACAGAATAATGTACCCTTCCCCCTAGATGTCACAGCCTAATCCCCAGCCTAATTAATATTCTGGGGATATTAATATTAATATCCTATAGCAAGGATATTATCTGTGCTAATCCAGATGGACCAAGGTAAGCACAAGAGTCCTTTGAATGTGGAAGAGGGAGTAGAAGAGTTCCCATGTTCTCAAAAAATTAGGGTTGGCATGCAGAAGAATTTTGAGTCAGAGATTTTCCTGGTTTTGGCACGCACTCACAAAAAGGTTGCCCACTCCTGTCCTATAGCAAGGATATTATCCGTGCTAATCCAGATAAACCATGGTAAGCACACAAGAGTCCTTTGAATGTGGAAGAGGGAGAAGAGTTCGAATCAGAGAGATACAATGTGACAAAGACACATCCAGACAATGCTGGCTTTGAAGATGGGAAAGGGCCACAAGCCGAGCAATGCAGGCAGCCTTTAGGAACTGGAAAAGGTAAGGGAACATTCTCTCCTAGAGCCCCCGGGAAGGGATACAGCCCCGCCGGCACCTTGCTTTTAGCTCAGTGAGATCCCGTTCAGGCTTCTGCATTCCAGAATTACAAGATAATAAATCACTAAGTGCTTTCAGTCACTAAATTTGTGGTAACGTGTATATCCCAGAAACAGGGAATGCATTCACCATATAAACGGTAGGATTGGAAAGTTTGAAGTAAATATCACCACATATACTTTTCACCCCCCACTCATACCTTCCCAGTACTTTTCCTCCTTCAGAATCAAAGGGGATGCCTGTACCTCAACAAACTGCACAGATCTCTGCTAAACTCCTAGCAAGTACCATACAATGTGCTAGCACTGGGGGTTGATGGGTAGAAGATAATTTTCATCCAGTGGGAGACAGAGCAGTCCACAGATGATTACAACTCAGCCAGGTCAGCTCTGTGACAGGGAAATGAGAGGCAGCGGGGTCCACGGCTTAGCCCAGGGGTTCAGGGCTTAGCCCAGGGTGGGAGGACTGAAAGTCAGGTGAGGCAAGCAGGAGCCAAGAAAATAAAGGGACTACTGGCCACATTAACAGTTTGACACTAACCTGAGGAAAATGGTAAACCATTGAGGGGTTTTACAAATTGCTTTATTGAGTAGTTATAAAAAATACAAATTATATAGAAGGTATAAGAAATCACCTACCCTATAATTTTATTTAACAAGTGTTTTTTTCTTCCATATGAGCTATCATTTACATATAACAACTCAACCTGGTATGGTATATAATTCTATGAACTTTGAAAAATGCAGTCATGTAAATACCACCAAGGTCAAGATACAGAGTAGTTCTGTCACCTCCCAAAATTCCAGCGCGTACTTTCAAGACAAAGTTCACCTTGTCTTCCACTGAGGTCTCCTGGGTGCCCTCTCCTCCCC
>NW_005353477.1:262178-263317 GCF_000412655.1 Myotis brandtii | reverse complement strand
GCTGACGCTCTATCAGAAGGTTGAGAACCACTGCTTTAGAGAACCACTGCTTTAGAAGGAACCCTATTCTAAATGTTGTGTTTATCATTTCCTTGGTTCACATTTCCATCCATAAAGAAAAGGCTGTTTTGTTTGGCATGTTTTGAAATTTATATAAATGAAAACATTCATATTTTTTAATCCTATGTTAGGATGAAATCTAGATTCATCCAGATTCTCTACTACACAATTTCATTAATGTGTAGTTTTTCAGTATTTGGTTTTAATTTATGTATTCTACTGCTGTTGAAATTTGAATTGTTTCCAGCATTTTGCTATTTTGAATAGTGTTGCTAGCAACATAGACTAGGTTACCACTTTACCAAATAATGCTAAATTGTTTTCCAAATCTGTTACAACCATTTACCCTCCAAACAGCTGTGAATAATATTCCAATTACTCCTCATCTCATTGTCCTATTGAACAATTTTCAGCAGGAGAGTCAGAGAATCAGAGTTTTTTTTTTTTGTTTTTTGGAAAGGCCACACTGACCAAGAAAAAATGAGAATGACATGGCTGAAGAATGTGAAGGGTAGAAAATTCTAGCTTGAAAAGACTACATCACATTTATAGAGGGGTTCCCGGTAAGGTGGGTCTTTATGTTTCTATTTTAAGAAAAAAGGTTCCTGTTAAAAGTTGGCGGGCCACTTTTGGAGGTGGACAGGGCAGGCTATTGCATGCAGCGTGGCCTACTGGAGGCACAGCCACAGGAGTGGGCCTCTCTGAAGGGCGGCCCCGGCCCAGCTTCCCTGGCTGAAATATGAGGGCTCCCACACACGAGGTGAGCACTGTCCCTCAGGGCTCCCAGGAGGAGGCGAGGGAAAGAGACTGCTTTGAGCTTCCAGATTACTGGATCTCATCTGATGGACTGAGGTGGCCAGGACTGAATCACATGGTAGAAAGCGAGCCCTCCCCCATTCCTTCTCTAGATAAAACTAAGCTTGAAAGAGGAAAACATCTGGGTGGGTGAGTTACCTCAGCTCAACATAGAAAAGGACTGGTTCCAGACACAGTGTGTGGCAGGTGCTGGAATTGCTCCTGACCCACAACCCTAGCTTAGTGCCACTAAAATGCTGTAAGGGGGGTGGGGGGTGGGGGTG
>NW_005353477.1:230915-262032 GCF_000412655.1 Myotis brandtii | reverse complement strand
GCATAGAGTTGTCTGGCCTCCAGAGGGCGCACCTGAGACTCTGCTCACACTCCTGCCTCAGCCCTCCCACAGTCCAACTCGGCTACAGCTAATTAATGCTGGAAACCCGGCACGCTGTCCTTCAGGGGTTTAATTGACCATTTCAAAACTGTGTGACAAACTTCCTTGGTCTCCATGTGGGCCAGGCCCTTTCTCCAGGATCTCGATGCTTGGCTTCAAGTCTGTCTTCCTTCCTCAAAATCCACCAGCCTTTTTACTTTCCTTTCTCCTGGTGCCAACTCCCCAGACATTACCCATTAGTCAAACATCGGTGTTTGGCAAGCATTTCCCGGAGGCTCTGGCTCAGCTCCCCCTCATCTGCAGGCCTCCCGCCCGGCTTTGTGAGGGGCCTGGTCGCGGAGCAAACGCAAGGCTCATTATGCTTTGAATAGGAGAGACTGAGGTACAGAAACAAACAGTGAGAAATCTGGGGGGAGGGGGTGTGGGGGGGGAGGCTTTTCTTCTGTGGTTTACAGAGTGAATTGTTTGTTTGCTTTTTCTCAAGTTCTATAGAAGCAAAGATAATTACTGCAGTTAATTTTTATCCACTCAAGGAGAAATAATCACATGTAGGTTTGTTAGAGGAGTGCCAAGAACATCCAGCTACCGAAAAAAAAAAGCCCTCCTTGCCTTGACACATAGGGTAAAATAATTGTCCTTTGTTCCACTTACTGTGTGCTTGGAAGGATCTGGACTATATGCTTCCTATATATACAAGCAAATCCTCTCACAGCATACTCCTGAGGCCGGCTTAGCCCCATTCTGTACTTAAGGGAACTTCAGTTCACACACAGCTTGGGGTTGGTTAAAACTGAACCCACAGCTAAGCAACTTCAAGGCCCAGTCTTCTTGACCTCTATGTTAAAGGGGATTGGTCTACTTGAAACATACGATTACTTTTTCACTAACGTTTCTAGTGCCTCTTCATCGAAGGTCTCCCAGCTAGGTCTCTCTACAGAGGAAACTGAGTCATAAAGGGCCCACGGCTAGGTTGACATCAGCGAGCAGATCGCAAGGAATCCCTGGAGCCTTTGCCTCACTGAGGAACGATGCTAGGACAGTGAATGTTTAGGGCTGAGGTGCAAAATTTTGCTCAAATAATTACACAGAAAACCAGGATTTGGAGGGCTGGCTCGTTAGAGTAGACTTTGAAGGTTCCAACTTGGGTCAGGGAGAGAGTCATTCCTGCCACTGACCTGCTGTGATCTCAAGCAAGTGCTCTGCCTTCTCTAGCTTCAGGTTCCTCATCTACACAAGGGGCTGGATGGTGTCAATCTCAGTTGACAGTCCTAAGGATTAAAGGAAGTAGCCTAGGAAACAAAACCACCACATGCCTGGCCCAGTGCAAGGCTCCACAGAAGCTGGTTCTCCACACACCCTGCTCTCAGGCACACACACACACACACACACAACCAACCAGTTGTATACCTAACCACAAATAAGGTTTTCTCTCAAGATCATTGGTGAGTAATATACCTTCACTAGTAGAACTCTATCACTAAAATCATGAGTCATGGGAATCTAGGATCCCATTTGAGGAAGGGGAACATCTCTTAGGCACTAGCATCCTATTCAAAGACGTATCACTAAGTTCTCTTTAAAGGTTGAGATTGGTCTGACAGAACTGTACTGAAGGCCAGTGAATTAGCAGCCATCCATCCATCCATCTAACCATCCATCCATCCATTAGTCTTTCCACCCAGCCACCTACTTATCCATCCATCCATCCATCCATCCATCCATCCATCCATCCATCCATCCCAGTCCAACATTCCCCATGTGCCTTTTGTGTGATATAACATTGGTTCTATCTCCAAATTTATTTGTCTGTAAAGACAATGAAGGCAAACTTTCCTACTTCAAGGAGCTTTCTATTGAGGACAGGAGACGGGCAATTTGGTGTCACATCAATGCCTGCCTTTAAAGTCCTCGTCTGCATCCAGCCCCTCTCCACTCCTTCCACACCAGCTCTCTCTTCCCCTTACCTCAAGATGACACCAGCCTTTTTAATTTTATATTTTTTTGCCTTTAAGTGAATATTGATTATTTTACCCCAAAATGGACAGGCCATCCCCGCATCCTTGGAGTTTTATTTCCATGATAGAAAGATTTTTGAGTGCTTTTTCCCTATCCATTTAACACCACACGTATGTGGACTTTTTGAAGAGCGTTGTCAGTACACTTTATGAGGTTAAAACAGAAAATGTTCCACATAAAGTATAATTTCTGATTGTATCCCCAGAGCCATCAAAGTAAACCTTTTCAAAATGGAGGGAGAACAAAAGCTTCTTTTGAAGGTGGTCTGTTCATCTGAGGTTTTAATTCTTACCTTTATGAGATGAAAAAAGACTTGTGCTAAATTGCCTAGGAGACTCATCTTGATTCCAATCAAGATGGAGAAAATGGTGGGCACAGTGAGGCTGCTGGTCGCTTTTCAAATCTCACCCTAATTTCTACTGGGAAAAAGTCCTGATTAAATTATCCTTTGATCTTTTCTTGTAGCCAACACCTCGACTAAAGAGACCTTAAAAGGACTAATGCACTTCACCTTTTTTGGTTGTTGTTCGATCTGATATTTCAAGGAGTTACTTTAAAATGAACGTTTATGCTGGGTGCCGTGGTAACAGAAGTAGGTCACCCTGATTTGGTTGCGCGTCTTTCTGACTCCATTAGAACTGGCAGGTGAGTACCCAGGCTCAAATTCCTAGGAAAGTGAGTGTTTGCATCAGCCACATGTGGTGGAGAGCAAAAGGCAGCGTTCCATTTAGCTCTGACTGCAAAATGCTTCTTAGGTAACCTTAAGAGTTCCCGTCACTTTTCAAATAAATTCCCTCCCAGCTGCAAGGAGCCACCTCAACTGTATTGAGGACACGGCAGCGAAGCCCCACAGAAAATTAAATGCATCGGCCTTAGGCATTGCCCATAGGATGTAATGCTATACCTTTTTAAGAAACAGTTTTTAAACTATTTTATATGGGAATGGCAATGAGATCCCCCCCCCCCCCTCACTTCTATTACTAAAAATGGCCCATTTAAAAAATTATGCCATGGTACTAATAGGTCCTGTGCAAGAGAAAAGGAGTTTGTAAGAATCACTGCAGAAGTTTTATGGTTATTCTTTCCCTGTTTCAATTCTGAAAGTGTAAGGGCCGATTCTTTTTTAAAAAATGTATTTTTGTTGATTTTAGAGAGGAAGGGAGAGGGAGAGAGAGATAGAAACATCAATGATGAGAGAGAATCATTGATGGGCTGCCTTCTACACGGCCCCTACTTGAGGATCGAGTCTGCAACCCAGGCATGTGCCCTGACCAGGAATAGAACCATGGTCGACGCTCGACCACTGAGCCACCCCAGCCGGGCAGGGCTGATTTTTTATTCAAGTAGGAAAGTGATAGGTAGGCTATCTTTCCATCATATTCAAAAAGCATTTGTTGAGCATTTTTTTTTGAGGGAACAACATTAAAGTACATGGGGCAAACATGGTTCCTGACTTCTAGATGCTTCTAATTTGTAGTTTATTCAGGTCAGCTGGTGGAAATGCACTCCCAAGAGCAAGATGCTATGGTAATACGCGAACTCCCCTCAGAATCAGGACACCCAGGTTCTATTTCTGGCACAACCACCACAAGCCAGTGACATTAGCCATGCCATCTTAGTTCTCAATCTTATATTCCTAGGTCTTTAAATAGGATTTGAAAATAGAATCTCTCTTGCTTGCTTCACATGATACTTGCCAACATCCAACTACCTCAAGGTGACTGCTCATGTTATAAAAGGATCATTCACTTTACAAAAAACTTACCCCACACATCCTTTAAACAGTGATTGCTCCACACGCACCCTATATCTGGAAATTTTTTTTTCCTATTTGTAAGGAGCTGAATTATCCTGCAAGGGGCCAGAAATCAAGCAACAACAAGGGCAGAGAGCCATCCTGCTGGGCAGACATCTCTGAGCTCATACGTGAGGAGAGCATGTTTCTGATTACCTTGGCAGAACTTACTGGAAACCAGTGATATTCTCAGTGCATTCAGGCACATGCTTATTTTGATACTATTATGTATCAGGCACTCGGTTTTTCAGCGAAGTTGTCACCCATCGAAACATCTGTGTTAAACATGAGCTCTGGTGACCATGAGAACCTTCTAGATGACACCATCACCATGTGGAACAGAAACTGGATTCTGATTATGCGTTCATTTGTCCTTTACCCAAGGCCTATGGGGGCCATGCCCTGGACAATACCTTGAAGACCAAGCAGCCTGCGTCTCCTGCTCTCTGTACAGAACCCTGAGCCAAGAATCTAGGGCCACAACCCATGATGCCCAAACATATCTCAGAGTCCATTACAGACACGGACGAGGAGGGCAGGACAGGGACACCTCAGGAATGGAGATGCCGGGGAGGCTCTGAGAAGACCCGCAGGTCTCTCACTTCCCCAGGGCCGGTCTTCCAGACTGGAGTTGACTCCAGGGCAGACCTTCCTCATGTTCTCTATTGTTGCTCCTACAGACCTTCCCAAGGTGCCCTCATACTTTCCTTCTTCCCCCGCCTTCCATGTGTGCTGACCACATGGAGCCAACACTTATTTCCTCTAGAGTCCCCCAAAGTGATTGAACCTGCCGCCTTTCCCTGGAGAACATCCATTTTCAAGGGATTATAAAGAAAAGCTTCCTGCTAAGTCAGCGGTTCTCAACCTGTGGGTCGCGACCCCTTTGGCGGTCGAACGACCCTTTCACAGGGATCGCCTAAGACCATCCTGCATATCAGATATTTACATGACGATTCATAACAGTAGCAACATTACAGTTATGAAGTAGCAACGAAAATAATTTAATGGTTGGGTCACAACATGAGGAACTGTATTTAAAGGGCCAGAAGGTTGAGAACCACTGTGCTAAGTGGAGAACACTTGAAGTTAAGGATGGGAAGCCAGCGATGAGTGGGCTTTGTTTGGGACTAGGGCTGTGGGGATGGGTGTATATGGTCATCTACCCCTAGGTATGCCCGGCTTCCCGTGCCTACTGAGGGGCTGTTTACACCCATTCTCTTAGCTTCTCCTTTCCCAACTGCAGTCTAGGGACACAGGAAATACAAGTCTCTTGATTGTTAAATCTATACATTCATGCTGGGTCCCTAGAAATGGTGGAGCATAAAGTTACAACTGTATTTCTCTTATTCCATCCAAGCCTACAGCTCCTCCTCCTGACCACTTCCGCTTCAAGTATTTTATATCTTTTCTTGAGTGAGGTAATTAACCTCTTTGCGTCTCAGGCATTTCAGCTGTAAAATGGTGATCCTCTTTTATCACAGGCCATGACAGGGATGTTCAGAGCTTCCCCGCATAAAAAAGTGACACATGAAGAAGCAGCAGAGAGAAAAGTCAATCCCGGTACATCATTATGTTAGGAAACTTTATGAGGAGCAGAGCCCAGCACGAATTAGGTTTCACTGCAATTGTGTCCTGGAGCAAATATGATTTTCAATGAAGAGATCTTACCCACTCTAATGAAAGGGCTGTTACAGTCTGTTGGTTCAGATTGGGCGATGTCTGGAAGGACTCCTACCAATCACTGCCTCTATGCTCGCTTTTCAGATGTGTGGTACCCAGAGAGGTTAAGTGACTTGCACATGGTCACCCAGCCAGCCTCTAGATCTCACCTTGGGGATTCTGAGTGTAGTGCTAACAGGCTGCTATTACATCAAACTACAGAGGACATATTCATATCTATTGCACAGATCTCCATTTTTTCAATGAATTACAGTCCAGCAGAACCACAGCCCCAGTGGATGGATATCTCTCTCTCTCTCTCTCTCTCTCTCTCTCTCTCTCTCTCTCTCTCCACCTAGAAACTGTCACAGGAATCACTTAGAAGACTGTCAGCTCCTGCAGCAGCAAAGTACCCATGTTGATTCGCCTTGAAGCAGGTAGCTCTGTGATGAGATCGGATGTGTTGCGATGTTCGGAGCACCCTCAGTTCTATACACTTTGATTCTAGGAGGAAATTCTCAGAAAGATGGTTGCTCCTTTTAGATGAGCAAAGTTTGAAAACTAAGTAGGTCGGGAAGTTCTGCTGGGCCAAGAACATGCACAGAGTACATTTCTCCACTGGAGATGGCTCTGCACTGTGCAAATGGGAAGTAGTTTTCAGGGGGAAAATCAGTGCCCTGTCCACTGTCTGGTGTGTGTGTGTGTGTGTGTGTGTGTGTGTGTGTGTGTGGCGGGGGGGGGGGGGGGGGGGGGGGGGGGGGCGGGTGTGGGGGTCCCGGACAGAGGTTCTTCTGCAACCTTGGGTCAATAAAATTAACCACAATTATGTCTTCTGTTTCTCCAGCATTGTCATCTGTCAAAGGATTTTCACTTTTTCATACGTCTATCCTTACAAACTCCCATAGATGTGGAAAGGATAGGAACGTGTATCTTCATATTACAAGTTACAAAACCTGTAAATGCCTTAGAGTCCATCTTTAAAATGGGCCATGACACCATGCTAGCTCATTGAAACCTATTTGTTTTAATTTCCTCTTTGGTAGTTTATAATAGGCACCAGTGAAGAGTAGTATGTGTATTAGAGTTGATGTAAATGTTAAAGCATCTCACTATATATAACTTACGGGGTTTAATGTAACAGGACCATTTACACAAAAATGTCATCCTGAGACTCTACCCATTCTAACTATGGTGCTGCTGCTCACAAGTTTCTCTCTCCTTCTAAACAGTTTTCACAGCCAAATTCTAGCCAAGAAAATAAAAATATTTATTTATAGTCTCTACTTATTTTATCCACAAAAGAGCTATTGGTTGGATGTTTAATTTCTCATCTCTGTGTTTGTTTTAAAATTACATGGCTTGCAATGCCAGTGTGGCTCAGTTGGTTGGGCATCATCCTGTGCACCGAAGGGCTGCCAGTTCGATTCCCAGTGAGGGCACATGACCAGGTTGCGGGCTTGATCCCTGGGGGGAGTGGGGAGGGGCAAGGAGACAGCCAATGCTTCACTCTCACATCGATATTTCTCTCCATCTCCCCCTCTCTCTGAAAACCAATTTAAAAATAATCCTATATAGTAAAAAGCTAATATGCAAATCGACCGAATGGCAGAACAACCGGTCACTATGACATGCACCGACCACCAGGGGGCAGATACTCAATGCAGGAGCTGCCCCCTGATGGTCAGTGTGCCAGAAGCTGGGCTCTTGGCTGGGGAGTGCAGCGGTGGTGGCAGGAGCAGTGGCGGGAGCCTCTCCCACCTCCACAGCAGCACTCAGGATGTCTGACTGCTGTTTAATCCATCAGTTGGACAACCCCCGAGGGCTCCTGGACTGCGAGAGGGTGCAGGCCCAGCTGAGGCCTCTCCCGCCCCTGCCCCCATCCGAGTGCATGAATTTTGTGCACTGGGCCTCTGGTCTAAAAATAAAAGTTACATGCTTTTATGATTAGCTGCATTTCTACCCAGAACAAAATCCTTTCATTTTCCTGCACCTAACATGAAAGGATTTTGGGGGTGGTGCTGGGAGATGATTTGTTTGTGAACTTTTAGTCCAAAGTTGAATTACATTTAGTCCCTACCAAATTATCAAGACATGACTGCAAGGCACATAACCACTGAATAGGTCATATGAATTGGACAGAAATGAAGATAGAGTTACAAACTGCACATATGTTTGACATTGAACTAAATGTTCATAACCAGTGTTTGAATTAAATTGGAAAATTTAAAGAGAGTGAATGGCTTATGGCAGGGGTTAGCAAACTCCTTCTGTAAAGGGACAGATAAAAAGTATTTTCATCTTTGCGGGCTATATGGTCTCTGTCGCAACTGCTCAACTCTGCTGTTATAGCAGGGAAGCAGCTGCAGATGATATGTAAATGAATGTATGTGGCTGTGTTCCAATAAAATTTTATTGATAAAAGCAGGCAGCAGGCCAGGTTTGGCTCACAGACTTAAGTTTGCTGACCCCTGGTCTATGGTCTATTAAATTGAGGTTAACATGGATGTCATCCCCAGACATCAAGATGTCTAAATGTATAAGAATGGATTTGTTTCTCCCTGGGGTAACAGGCAAATGCAAAACAGTAGTGGCTTCTATTTTCTCCACCATTTCTATCTAAAGCATTGTCAATACCCACTGTTACTTAGCCTAAAGTATTAGTTAAACAGAGAAACAGAAGTTTTACCTCACTCAGTCTAAGGGGGAACCTCTTTTTTTTTAAAAAATAACTTTTTTCTTTTATTTGTCATACAACTAACAGATGTGTACTGAAGTGAAATAATAAAATAAAAATACAGATAAGCTCAAAAAATATAACAAGACATTTTGAGCTGTATCATCCAAACTTTGTGGTTTTTAAAAAATAAATAGGAGATCAAACTGTGCATAGTTTTGTTTTATATTTTCTAATTTAACAATAGATCCAGTTTTTGTTAATTTTTAAAAAAACGCAATATCATTAGTCATCAGGAAAAATGCAAACTAAAACAACAATGAAATAGCACTTCATCCCTAGTGGAATGTCTAAAACTAAAAGGACTGAAATATTGAGGTTTGACAAGGAAGTGGAGCAACCAAAATTCTCACACACTGCTGCTGGAGTGTGAAATGGTAGGTAATCCACTTTGGAAAACTGGCCATTTTTTATAAAATTAAGCACATGTATCCTTATGGCCCAGTAATTCCAATTTGGAGTATATACCCAAGAGAAATAAGTGTCTATGTCCCCTTTGGAAAACTGGCCATTTAAAAAAAATAAAATTAAACACATGTGTCCTTATAACCCTGCAATTCCACTCTTGAGTATATAACTAAATAAATGTCTATGTCCCACACAAAGCATGTACAAGGATATTCATGGCAGTTTTATTCATAATGGCCCCAAACAGGAAACAACCCCAACATCCATTCAGGTGAGATTTGCATATCCATAAATGGAATAGCAGTAAGCAAAATAAGAAGCAAACAACCAACCAACACATGCACCAATATGGAAAAATGCTACAAACCTAATGATGAATGAAAGACACCAAGTACAAGATAGTACAGACTGTAGGATTCCATGAATGTGAAGTTCATCAGCAAAACTAATCTCTGGTGATGGACATCAGGACAACTGCAACCCACCAAATCAAGATCTAGAATATTCCAACCCCAGCAGGTTTCCATAGTCTCTTTCTAACATCTTGACTTGAAAGGTGGTTAGAAGGATGCAGGCATTTATCAAAACTTATAAAATAGTGCATTTAAGATCTGTACCATTAAGAGATGTAAATTATACCTTAATAAAAAGATAAATGTTGTAAAATAGTTGATTTTTGCCTTAAAAAGAAATCAAACAGAAATGGAAGATAATATTTGAAGGAGCAAGGTGTTAACTAACAAAATCTGAAATGGAATGAGGAGGTGAGCCAACCCTTGTTTGATATGACAACCTTTATTGTTCGTCTCTTCAATGTCATGTCCATAGTTATTTCTTTTGGGGTCTAGGGTCATAATGATCACCATGGTTTTCTATGCCCTTTTTACTCCAATTTGGAAAACAGATGAGATTTAACTACCTGGAGGAGTGGCCTAAAGAAGAGCATCCAAAAATGTCAAGGACATCCTAAATAACATCTCCCAGTTCTCACTTTATAAGGGCCCCTGGGAGACATTCATCCCCGACATCTGGAAAAATCTGTGATCCTCCTGAACAATGAGGCTGTTTTCATCTTGTGGACACAGAATTCTGCCTTGGACATTGCTCTCCCAGGGGCCCCAGAACCAAACAGAAGCCCTTGTCTGGCAAGTACACGCTCGGTGCTCAGGTCAGACACCAAGGTTCAATTTCCTATGTTCCCTTAAGTCAATTAGGCTAACACTTAAAAAAACCCTTTGGTTGTTTTATTTTTTAAAAATTAAGATGAGCTTTCTGTAAATTCAGACCTTTTTTTCAAATGTTAACAGTCTCACAGAGAAATTCCTCTGATGGCTGTAAAAAGATGTAGGATGGTCTGGGCCAGGCGGCTCAGTTGGTTGCAGCATCGCCCCATGCACTGAAAAGGTTGCCATTCGATTCCCAGTCAGGGCACATGCCTAGGTTGCAGTTCTGATCCCCAGTGGGGGCGAGTACAAGGGGCAACTGATTGATGTCTCTCTCTCTCTCTCTCTCTCTCTTTCTCCCTCTCCCTTTCTCCCTCTTAAAGAAAATCAATAAACATATCCTTAGGTGAGGATTTAGAAAAAAAAAGTTGTCTATTCTACCAAGCTTTCTTGTTAACTTCTCTAAATCAGTCTCCGTTTGATCACTTACTAGTTTAAAGTCCCATTGGCTTTCATGAATGAATCAACATGAAAACACATCTTGTTATGTTTTAAAATTTATGGTAAAAAGGAATAGTCAACTAATTATTAAACTAGATTCTACACAGGTTCATAAATCATATTTTGACTACATTACATATCTGAGAGGAATTTACTGACACTACTGATCATTCATCATTTCAAAATAACAATTCTTATGTTCTCTTTTTTTAAAGCTGTTTATTATTTGATGGCTGAAATCGTTTTCCAAAACACAACAGGCTGTAAATGGATCCATGGGCTATTAATTTGCAGGGCATGGCACCGAAGGGAAAAGCTCGCTAGGTAGGTTGACGCAATTACAGGTATTACATAACCATGATCACAGAACTCAGAGTGAATCAGGGATAACATCCCATCACTGGTGCTTCTCATGAATTCAGAGCTGCCTGTCATAAAGGTCTAGATCAGATGAAAAGGCCAAAGGCAGAAAAGTCAAAAACACCTCCTGAATAAATGCTAATGAGTTAAAGGGGAGAATTCTTCCAAAGAGAGGATGTATACTTCTCATCTGTGGTAACTCGATTTCTCTATGCACAGCAGGGAATGGTCACCTATGAACACTACTTTCAAATTCCAATCTATTTTTTCCTTCTGAAATATATAGAAGGCCCTGTTTTATTCTGTGTTCTTTTATTCAACATTATGTCTAAGATTCATCCATGCTGACACATTTACCAGCAATTAGTTCCTTTTATTAATTGCTATGCACATTCTGTTATTTGAATTTGTCACAATGATTTACACATTTTATTGTTGATGACATATGGGTTGCTTCCAGCTTTGGGCAGTTAGGAGGAATAGAGCTGCTGTGAACATTCTTGTCTGTCTTTGGGTGAGCCGATGCACTCACTCCTCTTGAGGATGTCCTCAGGAGGGAATTACTGAGTCACATGGATACATTTAGCTTTAGGAGGTATTGCTGCACAGTCTTCCAAACTGGCCCCATTTATACTTCCACCATCCATGTATGAGTTCTAGTTGCTTCACATCCTGCCATCACTTGGTATTGCCAGTGCTTTCACTGTCAGCACTGCACTTCAATTTGATGGACGTGATTACTACTCAGGTACACAGAGCCAGGCACAAGGCACTCTTTGGGGAAACAGGGCTTTGCATTCTCAGAGCTGGAAACGGTCATCACTCTGGGGAATGTGGGAGAAGCCATCTCCCAGGGACTGCACAGCCCAGGGACCCAGCAGGAGAAGTCCTGATGTCTTCCTTCCTGAAATAGATCACTGGGCTGCATCCATTTTGCGGGGGGATACTTTATGAGCCTGCATTTATGTGTGTGTGTGTGTGTGTGTGTGTGTGTGTGTGTGTGTGTGTGTGTGTGTATACTAGAGGCCTGGTGCATGAAATTTGTGCTAAGGTAGAGTCCCTAGGCCTGGCTGGCAATCAGGGCCAATCGGGGCTTTCCGGCTGCTGGCTGGGGCCTTCCTTCATTCCACACTACCCCCTAGTGGTCAGCGGACATCATAGCAAGTGATTGAATTCCCGGTCTCCCAGTTGAACTCCTGAGGGGACACTTTACATATTAGACTTTTATATATATAGAAATGTATGTTTTTGTTGATCTTTAGAGAGAGAGGAAGGGAGAGGGAGAGAGAGAAACATCCGTGAGAGAGAGAAACATCGACTGGCTGCCTCCTGCACACCCCCTACTGGGGATCCATCCCACAGTCTGGGCCTGTGTTCTGACTGGGAATCGAACCACCAACCTTTTGGTGCATGGGCCAATGCTCAACCTGACCACACCAGCCAGGGCTGAGCCTGAAAATTTTTAC
The DNA here is from genome assembly GCF_000412655.1 of Myotis brandtii. Classification (NCBI taxonomy): domain Eukaryota; kingdom Metazoa; phylum Chordata; class Mammalia; order Chiroptera; family Vespertilionidae; genus Myotis; species Myotis brandtii. Next base: position 249,870 of record NW_005353477.1, on the reverse strand, counting down.
ATTTCTGAGAGCTCAAAGTCCAAGAGCACCCCAGCCAAGTTTCCCTTCCGTTTACAATTACTCAAGCATTTTGTCTGGACACTTTCGGCACGCAAAGTGGGAGTCCTCCACTCATTACATTTTGCACCGAACCTCTTCCTGTCCGCGTTAAACCCCGAGTCGACAGAGTTTACTAGAAGCAACTGCTGTCTTTCCCTTTGGAAGGGCCTGTCATGACTGGCTTCTAAGCGGGTCCATTTGGAAACCCCAGTGAAATCCCTTAGTTCTATTTTAATATTTAAACAATGTTGCTGAATCAAAATACTCTTTATAGGCCTGACCCAGTGATTTTATCAAATGTGCCCCCAGAAGCTAAAACAAATTGGGGGGTTGGGTTTGCATCCGCCAACATCAAAATAGCATTTCTGTCCTAAAGTCATTTGGAAAACAAAGCAATCAGGAAAAAAAAAATCACAGGGATAGTTTCTGTTGGTGCAATGAAATGTTGGAACAATTAAGTGTGTCTTTGGGACAACAACATTCCTTCTCTTGGGGAAGCAGGGTGTTCACTCTACTTGGTCCCAGTCCTAAAATGACGCCTGTCTCCATTAATCAAGCTCATCGGATCATTGAGCAAATCTTTGTTGCCTAGTTTTCAAGGGGGAAGGATGAGAGAAATAACTGTGAGAGTTACTGTTTTGTGAGGGCAGAGGGAGAGGAGATGGGTTTAAGTGCTCAACACCACTCGGAGAAGAGCAAATTCCTGACCGCACTCCATGCATGGATTTATTGAGCAATTTAGGTAGCCACCCTCCAGAGAATTGCTGTCACTGGGAGAAGGTACTTAAAGGGCCATGTTCATTGCCCCGGAACACAGGGAACGGCGGGAGAATTTCGGGTTGCTATTTTCACGGGGACATTTGTTTCCAAACAAAGGGCTCTCTACTAGCTCTTCTAGAAGCACTTGCATATTTATTCAGCCAACTCTCTGTGCTGGGGACTGTCTTTGGGCACTGAGGTTTTATCAATGTCTATTTCAAGCAGAATGAAAAAAACAGCTCAAGATGAAAACATAGGATATCTCCAGCCTAGAATGCGAGATGCTTCCTTTTCTTAACACGGCTGATATTTGGTTTCTCCCTCTCTCCTGCTCTGAAATTGCCACCTGTCTTACAATCTTCAGGGTGTCTCAGTTTAATTGCTGCTGTTTGCTTGTTAGTGGTACACAAAATGATAGTGCGCCTAACAAATTCCGGATTTGATGAACTATGGTGGTAGGTGTGCACAGTTTTGAGAGAAAGCAGATCTTCTCTATTAGGACCTATTGGCAAACTCCCTCTGGTCACGTCCACCATGGAACAAACAAGGTCAAGGCTTCATGTCATCAAAGGGGTAAAATGCTAGTATTCATATGGTGCCAATGAGGAAGGAGGCAAGGTGGAAAAGACAAAAACAGACTCATTATACCAATGGGACATCATTCAAGTCTCTAACTCTTGGAAAGATCAAATGGAAGTGCCTGATTTAGATTTTATATTCCTCAAATATTCTGTTTCCAACCTATTCCAGAAATTTCTATTAAGTACAAGGTATTGGACTTACAGTTGAGGAACTAAATAGGAATAGACTGAGACTGCACTTGCCCTTAAGATGCTCACAACCAGTGCAGAGAACACTTGTATGTGTTCATTCTCTCTCTCTCTCTCTCTCTCTCTCTCTCTCTCTCTCTCTCTCTCACACACACACACACACACACACACACCCCACACACCCCTACTTACATACCTCCCTACCTCCTGGACTCAAAAACAACTTTGACTTTCAAAGTCACCCAACAGTTAGTGGCAACAGAGGTGCCACCACCATGTCACACTGTAGAGAGGTGAGAGTCATTCACACCTGCTCCCTGTTGTTAGAGAAGTGTGTTTGTGTGTTAAGGAGTGAGATGGGGATGTGCATCACAGGTAGAGAGAACAGCATGCACATCCTGAGGCCACACAATGCAACGGGCATGCTGAGTGCTAGTTGGTGGCTGGTCTGTAGGGCATTGTGGGGAGCTGACAGGGTCCTGGGTAGGCTGGGGCAGGCTGAGCCAGCTGTGCAGGGCTCTGCCCACGCTGATATGCTTGGAGCCGATTCTGTGAGGGATGAAGGGCTATGCATCCCCCATACAGGATCATCTGGCTCACAGCTGATACCTTGCTTTGTGGGTGTTGCATCTGAGACCCCCAAGGACAAATGTCAAATCTGACAGTACCTCTTGTTTTGAGTAAATGGACCATGAGGCCAGAAGGAGCATTAGCTGCACTGTAGTCACTAAGGCCATATCGATAATCAAATCAGTCATTCCTAGGAGACCAGAAGGGGTCATTATCAGAGCAGAAGAGTAACAAGAGCTAACACTTAGCTAAGAAATGTCTTTAGTTCCTATCATTAATTCATTCATTTATTCCTCCCAATAGCCGGCTGAGGTAGACCCTATTATTAGAGAAGGAACCAGAGGCACAGAGATGCTCAATAACCTGCCCAAGATCACACAGAGCTAAGGGGTGGGCTGGATTCAAATCCAAGATGCCCCTCAAGTCTGCGCTTTAAGCCACAGCATTACCTCGACAGTCTTCAGAAGGGGAGTAAACAGTGCAACTGAAGGGCCCCTGGTTCCTCATATTACCCCCATCAGTTCGCTAAATGCCCAAATCCCATACTGACAGTTCCACCCATTCATCGACCATTCCCCGTACCAGGACAGAATTAACCCCTGAGGAGCCAAGAGAAGCAAGACCCAGCTGCCCATTCTCCAGTCATATACAGCTCAGGATGGGGGAAGGGCTGAGGGGCGGGTCAGTGGGATCCCGACCACAACTGAGGCACTACCAAGAGCTCTGAGGGGGCTGAGACACCCCTGCCCCTGATTCTGCCCTCTTCCTGTTAAGATACAAGAACACATGACCAACTAACATATAAAAACAGATTTTTTTAAACTTCCATTCTTCCAGTACTACCTTCACCATTTTCACAGACTCACAGGCCACGATGCTCTTATGGTTTCTGTCTAACCTGATTTTTTTTCTTAAATAAATTTTAAAGGATTTTTATATTACTACTATAAAAAATTGCATTACTCTCCATAAAGAGGAGGGTAAAAACTAACAAGGGTTTTCTGGTCGATTGCCTGTTTTTGTAAATAAAGTTTTATTGGAACAAAGCCTTATTCATTCATGAAGCTTTCATGAGGCAATAGCAGATAGAATCAACTAGTTGCAACAAACACCGAATGGCTTGCAAAGCCTAGAATACATACTGCCTGGCCCCTGAGGAAACAGCGTGCGCATCTCGGAAGTAAATACAATTTAGTGTTGACTAGGTATGGTTGCCTGTTCTCTCTCTGTAGAAAAGGGGGATTAGCAAAGATTCAAGAGCTATTCATTAAGGCTGCTCTGGCATCAACTGAGATTTTCTCACTGGTAATAAAAAGACTGAGTACTGAAAAGGGAATGGCTTTATCACTCCATGATTTGATATCAGTCCGTGCTGAAATTCAATACTCCCTAAAATTATGTTCCATATCACTGTATGCCGAGTTTGCACTTGGGGAAGTACTGCCTTAAACTAGTCCATATATCAAATCGAATCATGTATGTAAACGATAGAATATGTGATTTGGGAGCAAAGATGGGCAAAGATACTGAAAAGTTTTTAGCACTAACAGCACACAAGAACTCTATTTGTCAATACCGGGGACTGGAGTGAGGCAGGACCCATAGGCTTAAGCCAGCCGTGCGACTTCAGGCAGGTCTCTTGGCCTGAATCTCAGGACACTGAGGATCATAACACTGTGCCTGTCCTACCTGCCACATCGGATGACCTGAAGTCTTGGCAGACGGTGCTGTTGGTAAAACACTTTGTGACCATCAACTATCCTATTATCGCCAATGTCATCCCCAGCCTTCCCCCCGAAATGGGTGACAAAGGAGGATGCTGGGAGGGAGGGAGACTCTGCCTTCTTGGCGATTCGGTGAGGGTTTGGCACTGCCTGGGAGACCCCACTGGCTCCCAGTTTCCAGGAGGCGAGGAAGGTGACTATTTATTTTGGAAAGGATGCCTTCAAGCTTTATTTTTAATGCTGTGACTTAATATCGGGGCTGTACACCTACCCTGTGGCGTTATCAACCATTCAGGACAAACAGAGCCCCCACACGTCACTTTTCTCCTAAAAGGGGACTGAGGCTGACATTAAAAATAAACAACAAAAAACCCCCAAGACCAACAACAACGAAAACGTAGCTGTAGCAGCAGCAACGAGAGCAGAGGACAGAGCCTGTGTCCCCACTGGAGGAAGAACCCGAGAGAACACCTATCATTTATTTAGCACCTACTGTGTGCCAAGTACGGTGCTAAATGCATTATCCTCATGAAATCCGACGCACAACACAATCCCGCAAGATTTCCACGATAAGCCTCATGTTGTAGGTTAGGTTGTTCCACCTGAAGCAAAATGACGCATCTTGCCTGAGGTGAGACAGCTAGAGAGTAGGGTTGGATTTGAACCCAGCTCGGGCTAACCCCAAAGCCCTCGGTTTCCCCCCTCTGCTCTGTCCCATTGTGTCATGGAAACTTCTCTTTTTTCTAAGGTGAGAATGTGCTGAGCATCCTGTTTCAGGGACACAGGCGGCAGGGAGAAATGTGTTAGTAAAGCTGAAGGAATTTTAATACTTCCTTTGCAGTCTGGGTGTTAATGGGCTTCAAGTCCCACAGTGGCAGTGACATCACCGGGCTGTCGGTACCCCAAGGGAATGTGTGTTTTTTCTAATCTCCTGGGCAGATGCAGGAAAACATTAACATTTGGCCAGTGGAAAGGGGCAGCAGATTTTTAGTTTCAAGCTCCGATGACATTTTTTAAAAATAAAAATATAAAGTTTCCAGCCTTTCATTGACTTTTGGGGGGGCCCTTTGGGGAAAGGAGAAGGTTCGGGGGGGAGGGAGGGGCTAAAGCTGCCTCTGGTGAGCAGAAGGCAATGATCACAGTGAATCTTGGAAACGCAGTCACAGGCTGGGATGTAGCTAGGGAACAAATGAAGAAATAAACTAAAATTAGAAAGACATTAAGTGGCCTGATGATGATTTTTATGTAATTTCCCAAGTACACAGGGCAACCTACAATATGAATTTCCTCATTATTAAGCCAGTAAAATCCAGCCGGAGAACCAATGCGCACATCAATATAATTTGTGCACCCAACAGAAGTGATTTTAACTGAGGTTAAGTGCCTTTAATCCAAAAGGTTTGTTTTAATGTAAGTTTGACACTAAAGGGGAAGTGAGAAGCACAGAACAACAGAAACCTCCCGTGGAAGCATCTCAGCGTCCGTACTGTGCGCATTCATTCCATCCAATCGACCCGTGGGGACATTCCCGTCTAAAGTATAAATCGGAATTTAGAGACTTTATAAAAAGCGGTTTTTAAGCTCAATATGCCCCAAATGAGAAGGTGTCAATGAGTGCTTAGGGACTCTTAAATTCAGAGATTATTCAATTGCTCTATTCTACAAATACACTTATGGAACTGTCATAGCGAAAAATGCTGGGAAATAAACGCTACACAGCATTCTCACACAAAATCAAAGGCAGGCTTTGCCCACCTCTCAAAGGTACGCCTCACACATGTAAGTTCAGAGAGCATCTGAAGAGCTTCCTTTGTGAATGAATGGCCAGTGGTTTTCAGGAAGAAAAGAAATCAAATGCCATAATACCTTGCCTAGTATCTCTGTTATAGACATGGGGTGGGAGGGCACCCCATCTGAAGGGCAGAGGACCATGGGAACTGGTCACACGCTGAAAGCAGGCAGGGTCCACTACTTTCCCTTCATCATAGCACACAGGTCTTGAGTCTGGCCTAATTCTTATCTTCCATTTGTTCTGTTGGCCTCCTGACCCCAAAGTCTAGCCTATCCCTGGATCCTCTCCTTTTGTCAATGAACAACTTGATAGTCAACGTTTAACAAAAGTGTGTGAGCCCCAAACCCCACCATTTGTCCATTGTCAACTGTCCATCTGTAAAAAGACACACACACACACACACACACACACACACACACACCCCATTGATTTCAGGAGGAAGGCAAGAGGGAGAGAGACAGAAACATCAATGATGGTAGAGAATCATGGATCGGCTGCCTTCTGTGTGCCCCACACTGGGGATCGAGCCCACATCCAGGATATGTGCCCTGACCGGGAATCGAACTGTGACCTCCTGGTTCATAGGTCAACACTCAATCACTGAGCCACTCCAGCTGGGCACCTGTCCACCTTAACTGGGTTTTTGCCACGCACAGTTATACAAGAAGCCTGCTCCATGCAACCGTTTTCAATAGCAAACACACTGGAGGATCTAATGTCTTCCAGGGGAGGGAACTGGCAAGAGGAGGCAGAGTGTAGAAACACTGTTGTCTAAACAGGATTAAAAGCATCGATTCTCACATTATGCCTGGGCTTTTAGTCAAACCTGATGTTCCTCTTCTCCTGGTAGAAAACACAAACCCAAAGAAGTTGAATTACTTGTTCTGGACCCGGATCAAAGAAGCAATGGCTGAGGGCTGAACAGATACACACCCAGAATTGTTCTGTGTCTGACAACTTTTCAGAAAGTAAAGCCAGGGAGATGCTGGATTTGGTTGTCGTTTCAAACGGCCACATTTAACCACCTGACCAATCTCACCTCACTGAGCCAAGCATCGTGCTAACTGGGACTACAGCATGAGGAGGACTTGAGGCTTGCCTTTTAGGGGTTTATCATCAAGCCAGGGAGCCTCCCTGGTGTGTGAAGAATCACATTGTAATAAAGTTTGCAGTTCATGGAGGTGTGTTCATTGCACTACAGGGACATGGGGAAGAATGAATAACTCTGCCTAGAGTGTGGGGTCCAATGGAGGCTTCAAAGAGGAAGTGACATTTCAGCAGGCTTTTGGGGCTCAGCTGAAGGAGGAGGAGGTGAAAGCCCAATGCCAGGCAATAGCTTCTGCAAAAATATAAGCCTGGATCATGTGCCCATCCCTGGGAGACAGCACTGAGCTTGACCTCACCCAAACCGCATGGGGCGGGAGTAGGGGAGCCACACTAAAAGTATGAGGCCTGTGAGTCAGCATGGTCCAGGGGGGTTGGGGGAACTGGGGTGCCTATTGGTAGGAGATGAGTGGATGAGAGTGGGAGCTGGAGATGAGGTCACAGAGCAGGCATAAGTGGCATACCTGGCCATTCGGTGCAAAAGTAGGCAAACTATAGCTTCCGGGCTAAACCTAGGCCTTCACCTGCTTTTTTAAATAAAGTTTTATTGGAATACAACCACACCACTTTGTTATATATTTCTTGTGTCTGCTTTTGTGCTACATCAGAGTTGAGTGACTGAGAGAGATCGTAGGGCCCACAAAGCCAAACGTATTTTCTACGAGGCCCTTTTAAAAAACACTTGCTGATCCCTGGCTTAAAGGTGCATTAGCATTTCTGTAACTGACTCAAATGCCTCTGTTGGACACTCCCACTGCATTCCTCATCGTCTTTAAGCGGCATTGTCCTAAACCTTCCCCTTCCCCATCATGGGCAATGAGCTGTTTATCTGCATCATAAGCTTGTCCAGTCATCTCCTTCACAATCCCAAATTCTGTCCTTCGTCTATTGTTTCTTTTTTATTTCTTGTCTTTATTTTAGGGCTGAGCCTCAGACTTGCCTGTGCTGACATCGGTGTAAGCCTCCCACCCCGCCAGCAGAAGCTCATCACTCACCGTTGAGTCATTCTGCTTCCTTTGCCTCCTTCCCAAGTTCTTCATAAATTTTTGTACCACTTTTAGAATGCTGCTGAAAATCGATTTTTTTTTCACTTGCTGTTACCGCTTTCACATTCCATGCTCTGACAAATAGTTGTTCCTCTGGAAAAAAGGCTCCGCTAGCCTTATAAACCCCTTGGAAAATATAAGGTATACCAACCAGCATTCACAGAAGAATTCAAAAATATTCATGCTATTCTTGGCCACATGAAAGGATTTCTTTTACTAATAAAATCCCCCTATATATTTAAAACCAAATTTGATCTATAAAAGTTAAATTTACACATAATTCTCCAGAGGATATATCTCTAAGATAGAGCAAGGAGTGTGATTACTGTTCTATTAACCCCTTGAATAAAGTGGCGTTGCAAAGACAACTCAGAATTTTAAAAGTGGATTTTTATAGCATGCAGTGTATATTACTACCTTGGTCCAAATCCCCTTACTGTGTTACCTTGAGTAAGTTAATTAACCTCTCTGTGCCTCAGCCTCCTCATCTGCCAAGAAAAGGAGGAAGAAGGAAGAGAAGGATTTTAACTAACCTATCTCATAGGTTGTTGTGAGGATCAAATAGGATAAAGTATTTAAAGAGGTTAAGCCAGTGCCTGGCACGCAGGAAATGTGTTAGCTATTACTATAATGTTAGCTATTACTATAATATGATTCTTAGGTTTCTTTCTTTCAGCATCTTCCCTTCCCTTCCCTTCCCTTCCCTTCCCTTCCCTTCCCTTCCCTTAATGCCCAGCAGAAGCAAGTCCTGTCTTTTCCCTTCCCTTCACCTTCCTCTCCCCTTCCCTTCCCTTCCCTTCCCTTCCCTTCCCTTCCCTTCTTTTCCTCTCCCACTGCCACCAGCATAAAGAATAAGTATATACTGGGAACAGCACTGTGTGACCAGCCTGGTTTGCTTCCTGTCTCTCTGATTTCCCACTGAGGAACACTTCCTCCCGCACTCCTGGCCCATGTGGTTTGGGTGAGGTCAAACTCAATCCTGTCTCCCAGGGACTGGCACATGATCCAGGCCTAATCAATCACAATAGTCTGCCCTCCCCGCCAAGCAATGTGCTCCTGGAGGGGCACGTGACCTAAGTTAGGCCAATCACAACTGGTCCCTGGGCACAGGTGGAGTCTCTCTCTAGCTGCCGGGCACACTATAGGCCTGGAGCTGTTGGTAGCTGCTATCTTTATTGGCCCTGGGGAAAATCTTCCCGGAAATGAAACCAACATAGCAAAAACCAGCTGTGACAGATGAAGAGGAACCATGCTCTGAAAGGAACAAGAGCCCTTGGATCCAGCTGTGTTACTCTGAACTGTTCAGTTACATGTGCGGATTTATTTTTTATTTTTTTTAGCTTATGCCAGTTTGAGCTGGGTTTTCTGTACTTGCATCCAAAGAGTTCTGACACATATTAACAAAGTGACCTGACCTGTGGCTAGAATTGGATGCAAATCTTTGTTTTTTTAGCTTATGCCAGTTTGAGCTGGGTTTTCTGTTACTTGCATCCAAAGAGTTCTGACACGTATTAACAAAGTGACCTGACCTGTGGCTAGAATTGAATGCAAATCTTTTTAAAAAATATATTTTATTGATTTTTTATAGAGAGGAAGGGAGAGGGATAGAGAGTTAGAAACATCCATCAGCTGCCTCCTGCACACCCCCTACTGGGGATGTGCCTGCAACCAAGGTACATGCCCTTGACCGGAATCGAACCTGGGACCCTTCAGTCCACAGGCCAACGCTCTACTATCCACTGAACCAAACCGGTTAGGGCCAATGCAAATCTTGCTAATCTTGGTATTGCAAAGAAAGCTTGGCAAGGAGAGGTGGCAGGCGTGAACAGCAATCTTGGTCTGTCTTTAGCCAGTTGGGGATTGCCGTTTCATCTTTCTGGGTCCTAGTGTACTTGTATGTCAAATGAGAGAGGTGAGTGAAAATCAATCTCTGAGATCCCTTTTCAGTTCTAACATTCCACGAGTCTCTATTATTCTTGGGTTCCTTTCAGTTACGTAGATTGTGGTATAAATGGTTACCGATTCTCATATTTTCCTGCTTCCTTCAGTTTCAACTTAAAAAAATATTCTATTAGAGCCTCCGTCCCTACATTCCAAGTGTTTGTTTCTTTCCCTTCAATTTCCTTCTACAGAAAACATATTTATGTTTGTGTACTTGGGCATAATGACCCCATTTTCTTCCCATTTCTATATTTTTAAATCTAATTAAGGTGATACGTTCCTTGAGGGTTGAAACTAGAGTTTTCCTGTGGGTGTAAACATTGTTTTTTTTTAATTGCTAACCAAGTTGCCCGCTTTTACAGAGCAGCAGGATATGGGTTTTAAGTAATGTAAGCAGGAAATGGGTCTCCAGCCCACGCAAAATAAATGCAAAAGTACTGATTTTCCTTGAGTCCACATCTGGCTTACTCATTTATAATTTCAGCCTGCACTGAAATTCTCCCACAGACCTACAGTGCGACATCCGTGTCTACAGAATGTCAGACCCAACTCGGAGCATTGGGTGATCACCCTGTGAGCCCCACTCGCACCTATAAATAATCTGGCTATTTCAGATAATAGCATACTCTCTCTTCAATGATAGGATGTGGGACCTGAGCTAAGTGAATATTAGTTTCATATCTTCACATTCACTGATTTTAAGTAATGCAATAGCTCTAAAGTTTGGAGGGAGCCAAAGGACCTGCCTCAATGTGGTCAACTAACCCATCCTCTAGAGTTAGAACTGTCCAGAGGAAGAAGACTGTCCCAAACCGGATGATACATGCAGGAAGCTTTCCTGTCTGATGACCTAGTCCATTCTTGTTCATCAGGACCCGAAGTATAAACAAGTCTCCAACCTCAATTGCCTTAATGGCTACTATACAACAACATGATCTGGAGGCAGAGGTTTCAGGGTTGGTTGGTTTAGCAATTCAATGATGCCACTCAGGGCGTGAGTTCTGTCTATCTTTCTACTCTTCCATCCATAGTGCCTGCTTTGTCCCACAGTGGACTTCCCTAGCGGGTGGAGGACAGCTACCTGTGGCTACTTGTTTCCTTATTCATGAGCATTGGAAAGGATGGCCCTTCTTCTGCCTCAATAGTCTAAGCACGAGTATTTTTGTTTTTGTAATTTTATTTTGGTAAAATTTCAGATTTGCCGAAAAGTTGCAAGAAAAGTACAAAGAATTCCTGTATGTCCTTCTTCCAGATTCACAATTCTAAATATTTTGTCACATTTTCTCTCTTGCTACACACACACACACACACACACACACACACTCCTTGAACCATGGAGAGTTCAAGATAAGAACATTCTCTTATATAACCACAGTCCAATGATCAAAGTCCGGAAACATAAAATTGATACAATGCTATATTCTAATTTATAGTCCATATTCAAATTTCACTAATTGGCATAAAAATGTCCTTTAGAGCTATTTTACCTCTGATCCCTGATCCAATCTGGGTTATGCATTGTATTTAGCTGTCACGTATCTTTTAGTTTGGGACAGTTCCTCAGTCTTACATGATCTTGGCACTTTTTAAGGGGTCTGGCTATTTTTTGTAATTGAGCTATTTGCTGTCTTATTATTGAGTTTTTGTATGTGCTCCTTTCAAGTCCTTTATCAGATATTGGTAAAGATTTTCTCCTAGTCTGTGGCTCTTCTTTTCATGAATTTCACAGTGGACTCTGGAGAGTGGACTTTTTAATTTTGATGAAATCGAGTTCATCATTTATTTCTTGTATGGATCATGAGCATGAATCTTGAATTCATTCTCATTGGATGGGACTAGGTTACATGTTCCACCATGAACCAGTGACTGGCTGGGTGGGACACAGAAAGTGTTAATAGGCTTGAGTCAACCGAGTTAGTCCCAACCCTGAAGTTTTCCCTGAAGTGTAGAAATGCAAGATGTAGGAAAGTGAATTAAAGAAACCCTAAGTACAGTTAGGATGCTGGGCTGGATACCAAGAAACATCCCCAAGTAGTGGCTCCCAGCAGAGAGCCTGTCAGAGTCCTGCTGCCTGGTTATGGGACTTTCCCTCCCCAGTCAGCCTCCTCCTCCACGGCTGCATTTCCATGTTCCAAATCCAAGAGCCTGTAATGTAAGTCTTCAAACCCCACTGTGGGATTGTGGCTAAGATGCCTGGCTTTTTCTCTCATGCTCTTAGGGGGCAGTTGTCATGTCTCAGGCATCTCCAGAGTCCCCTCACGGCACCTAGCCCAGTGCCCCATTCACAGTTCTGCCTTCGCCAAATCCCCAAGTGATGGGATGAACAAAACAACAGCCATTCCATTAAGTGCTTCACCAGCACACACCCCAACATCTTCCTTAGGCCTGCCTCAACCAAACCACTTGCCTGTCAATTTCTTATTCCCTACATTTGAAAGCACCAAAGAGAGAATAAAGATATTTTGTATTCTGCTTATATCAAAGTACACATCTATTACAAACCCTGTTATCTGATGCTTATGGACCACTAATTTTTAATCTACTAAAATGTTCTCTTTTTTGCATTAATAAAGTATATAATTGTTTGGAAGAGGGGGTGGCTGGGAGGAAAAAAAAATCATTTTTTTTCTAAATCAAGTTTGGAAAAATGCCAATGTGCCAAATGTCTCCCTTTCTTCCACAACAAAAGTTTTATGCTTTTTTCCCTCTAAAAAATTAGGGCAAATTATCACTACTGTCAATATGCATGCCTCTTGCCTCACTTTATTCCCACCAATACAAGCAAAACTGTATTCCATTGTCAAGATGGGACAATGAAGTCTCCGAATGGCTATGTGGTACGTCCAAGATACTCGTGGCTCTGAAACACACATGAGTAACTGCTCTGGAATACAAATCTGCCATCCACGACACCCAACTCCTATCTTTTCACCAACTGCCACTCAAGTTTTATCTGAAAAATCCCCACAGTTATTCTATTTTCCTGCCATCTCTGTTTACACCTGCCCTTGGCAATATATCATTAGTGTCACATCTGAATTCCACATGCTGACGTCCCCCACGACTGGATTTTGGAAGTGGGGCAGCTCATATTTATAGATAAGGCAAACAGGGAAAAAATTTTGAGACTCCACTTACATTCTTTGGACATTCCCACTTCAAAGCACTTCTGGAGTCGACAGTACTGGCATCGATTCCTGGTGACTTTATTAATAACACAGTTCTTATCTCGGTGACAAGTGTAAATCATGTTCTTCTGAATACTTCTGCGGAAAAACCCCTGCAAGCAAGCAAGCGAGAGAAAACTAAGTAAAACTACAGAGCTTCGCGAGAAATCAAAGCCAACCTTATCGATGCATTGATGGCTGGTTCTGAGTAATGAAGTGATGGCAGCAGAAACATTAACTTAGTTAAGCCTTAAAGTCCTTGTGAAATAGTAATAATCTGTTCTCCTTTTTTTTTTTTGCAAACCAGAGAGCCCCTTTTAATCAAAACTAGAGCTGACTGTTATTATCTTGCTAAAGGAAATTAATACCAAGCTGATTCACTTGGAAAACATAATGCAGAGTTGGGTTCTCTCCAAATAGGCTAACTTCATAAGTGGTTCCCTCGTCGGCCAATGATTTCAGATGAGTCCACTATCAAGAAACCCAATGTCAGAGCCACCACATTTACCAAAGAAATTATTTGATTAGTGACAGAATTAGGTCTTTTCAAAGAACTGTTCTCTGAGTTCTTTTACACACTTAACTCCTCTTAGAATATTTAAAATATGATTTAATTTACAAAATGTTTAGGGAAAAAAAACTTATCCAGAAAAAGAAAAAAACAGGAAAAGGACTGCCCATTTAATGGCCTATTCGAGCTGTCCTTCCCAATAGAACAGCAAGTAATCACATTGACTAATGACAACAAAATTAGTGAAAATGAAATAAAATTAGAATTTCCATTCCTCATTTTCACTGGCTACATTTCAGATGCTCAATAGCCACATATGGCCAGTGGCTACCTCACTGCACAGCACATAGACACAGTATTTTCTTAACTGCAGAAAGTCCTGTGGGGTAGCGCTTACTATAGCACTAACTGACACGCTTACCTAAGAGTCATCTAACGCTCTTGAGAAATGTAACTTTGTTTGACTTACTATTTACTATTGATTGGACCCAGACTGTGTAAAGATTGTAGAAGACTGGGAAATTACAAACACTATTTGTCTAGGATAGGTACAAAGGATTTCTGCTTGGTTGAAATATAACCCCTCAAATTACTCTTTTATTGCCTTGTAGGACATTAATGAGTTTTATATCTAACTTTGCTATCTTGATCGAGCATTATTTTTTTCCTTTTATCCCATTCACCCATAAATCCATCCATCTATCCATCCACCCATCCATCCATCCGTCTGTCCGTCCGTCCACCCATTTTTCCTACCTATCCACCTACCCAGATATTTTTCTTATAACCTCCTTTAAACCAGCTAAGTTACCCTCTTGGTTCCCTCATTAATGAATTAAATAAGTCTTCAATGTGTGCTTACTATCCGTCCACCCATTTTTCCTACCTATCCACCTACCCAGATATTTTTCTCATAACCTCCTTTAAACCAGCTAAGTCACCCTCTTGGTTCCCTCATTAATGAGTTAAATAAGTCTTCAATGTGTGCTTACTAAATATTTGGATTAATTACTGTTTTTTAACTCTTGGGAAAGTATATTTTGACAACAGAAGCGATTTATCCTGATTTTTGTGAAACACTGATGGGATAAAGCAGGCTGTTGGCTCCATGAGCACAGGCGCCTGGCCTTCTGTGTCCTCCCCATTTTATCACACAGCTTTGCCGACAACAGATAATTTAGTGATGCTTGTTAAACACACAGATGAATGAACAGGGAGTGAAGGGTACACCTGCTGCCTTCTCTCTCTTCTATTGCCCAACAAAACCCTCTGTGTCGCTATGAGCATTAAAAGCCAGGAGTTTTACACTCTCAATTGTGATGTGACTTTTACCTACATCAGAAACAATTCTCTTGAATGTAAGAAACATGCCGTCTAAACATGTTGAACAGCAAATAAGACCCACCATCTGAGTTCAACTTTGCCTGTAGTACATTAACACTCCAGGAGCCGGAACTAAAAACATTCAAAGTTAAAGCACATTAGCGAAGAACGCGCATGTAACACATTGTTTAGGATATTTACATGGGCACCCTAGGATTTTAATGTCTAAATAAACATATTTTTACTGGCAAGCTTCAACTGCAAATGGCTGGAAATCTTATTTAAAGTTGCTGCTCCTGTCATCCCAGACACATACATTTTCCAAGAAAACACAGGTTATTTTTATACTCCTGGAGCTACAAATATGCTCAGAATCTAAAATAACAGGTTGCAAAGACTTTGAAACCCTCACGGAATCTGTGCAGAGTGGTCATCTCCAAACATACCTTTTCCTGCAAAAAATATCTACAGGACACTTTTGGCTGCCAGATGCACACACTCACTTTACAAAAACTTCACTGCCCTCCTGCCAAAACCACTGACAAAAGAGAAGACCCAGTCTTTTCCGTATGTGTGAAGCAAGTGAGCTGTGGACAAAGCTGACCGCCATTTATTAAAAAGTGAATGTTCTGCTAAGCCAGTGTGGCTCAGTGGTTGAGTATCGACCTATGAACCAGAAGGTCATGGGTTCAATTCCCGGTCAGGACACACGCCCGGGTTGTGGGCTCGATCCCCAGTATAAGGCATGTAGGAGGCAGCAGATCATGATTCTCTCTCATCATTGATGTTTCTATCTCTCTCTCCCTCTATGACATCAATAAAAATATATTTTTTTAAAAACACACAAAAGGGCTAAATGTTCAGTTCAGCACATTCTTAGGGAGTGACCATGGAGGAGAGAGAAACAACCTCATGAGGCTCGGATGAAAGGATGACAGACGAAGACAGAATGAAAGAACTTTATATGTCACTAATTATCCAGTCAGTGCGGTCCAGGAACAATGACGGCAGAAACTAAATAGGACTTCTTAGTTTTCCAAATCAGATTTTTGGCTGGATTTCAGGAGAAGGTCTACGTTTCAGTAAATCATTTCCACCAAGTTAGAATACTTGCTGATGAAACTATATGCTGTGAGGTATTTTTATACACGGTTCAGGTAAACAGAAATGCCCTCGGAGGCCAAAAAGTGGTTTCCAGCATATAAATTTTCCTTCTCCCTCGTAGATACTATGAACTGTTACACAAAACTGGCTTCTTCTCTGACCTCTGCTTTGAAGACCTAATGTGCATATGTGTGTGCACGTGCTGATGAAACTATATGCTGTGAGGTATTTTTATACATGGTTCGGGTAAACAAATGCCCTCGGAGGCCAAAAAGTGGTTTCCAGTATATAAATTCTCCTTCTCCCTCGTAGATACTATGAACCTTTACACAAAACTGGCTTCTTCTCCAACCTCTGCTTTGAAGACCTAATGTGTATATGTGTGTGCACACATGCGTGTGCATGGCGGTGGGGGTGGGGGCATAGCTCCATGCCACCTAAGTTTAATTTAATATTTTTTCAGGTTGACTCTATATATTTAACATTATGTAAAATAGAAACATTCAAACTCTAGCTTAATTGCAAAACCAGTCCCCAAGTGTCAATATTAGAAGGCACTCATAAATAAAAAGGAAGTCAAGCCAAACAATAATCAGATGTTATTTCACTCCCACTGGACACTGGATCTGCTAAGGGCTTGGAGCCCCGGCTGCCTCACTCTTTGCTGAAAAGGGAGCTGAGCAAGTGTTAGAGGCAGATCAGCACTGACCTGACACTTCCTCTTGGAGGAATTCAGAGAAAATGAACAAGTGTCTCATTATGTAATTCCACGTGATTTAAAGCCATGAATCCCTCCCACTTAAAACTGGGAGCCTCCTACTTTGGGGAACAAAACTGTAACCGCAAACTTGTCCTACGTAAAAATGGGCTTTAGAAGTCCTGCGTGCAAGTGTGATAGTTTTTGAAGCCAGTAGTTGGGTAGGGACACATCTGGAGGAGAAAGGACTGAAAAGCTAAGCATATAAGGAGGAAGGATTTGATGCCTATTCGAGGAGCAGCCCAAGGGGACAGAGAAGGAGGAGGCAGAAGAGGAAGTGCCCTGGAGGGGAAGTCAAGGTGGTGGGTTGCAGCCTCTTGGCTACCACTGCACAGCTTTGGGCAGTCACAGAACCTAAGGGGCTAAGCTCTCATCTCCTAAGTGAGGGGCTGGGTGGCTTATTTCTAAGATCCTTTCCAGCTATAAATTTCTGGGATTCTAATGTGTCATCACACCAGAGAGTGAGGAGTTGGGATGGCTTCAGAGTTGAGAATGAGGGAGTTTCTGTGGACAAAGAAAATGGCCGAGGAGGAGGTGGCGTTGGAAGACTAAGGAAGAAGAGGCCCTCCACCTGTGTGGGCAAAATGGCAATTTCTTGGGACTAACCTTGGGCTTAAGAGACACCCATCTGAGGGCTTTCCTATGACTTTCACCTTTCTCTGGGAACTGCGTCTTCACAACACCCCCGTGAGGAACCTCAGGCAGATACACCTGGCTGGACTAAAGCTGGAACTCTTCAACCACTGGCCCATAAGCTCATGGCTGTAAGTTTTCAGGTCTGGTTTTCTGACACCAAGTCTAGGGTTGCTGACACCACAATTTCACTCTTTCACTTTCCTAGAACATCTTTTTCTGAGTAAATTCAGAAAACTTCTATCAGGTCTTCAAGATGTATGTCACTTCTGTTGGTTAATCACAACTCTTGTTAGTTAATCATGTCTTTCTACAGCGCATAAACAATCCTAAATCAGAAGGAAAGATAGTCTCTTTTAAAATTAAATATTCTCCAATAGCCCCAAATCTAAAATTCACAATTTTCTTGATGAAGTCGCCTCAAATCCCAAATCTATGGAGACCACAGAGAAACTAAAAGTGGCTTATGTCACTTCCTTTTATTCTGATATATTAAGTCGGGCCACCGTCCCTCTGTTAATACTATCAAATAATTGCTCTAATGCTTGTAATTTTTTCCCCCATTCATGGAGCCTGTTTCACTTTCTAGTTTTCAGGTTATTATTATTTTTAAAATATATTTTATTGATTTTTTACAGAGAGGAAGGGAGAGGGATAGTTAGAAACATCGATCAGAGAGAAACATCGATCAGCTGCCTCCTGCACACCCCCTACTGGGGATGTGTCCGCAACCAAGGTACATGCCCTTGACCGGAATCGAACCTGGGACCTTTCAGTCCGCAGGCCGACGCTCTATCCACTGAGCCAAACTGGTTAGGGCAAGTTTTCAGGTATTATTACACATCACATTCTCCATCCTCTTCCACAGAGGGTAATTTTTATCAGTTTAGATACTGGCCTGGTGATTAAGAATTAGGCTTTAGTTTGGGCATATGTGTACTTAAACTCTGACTCTGTCACTTACTACCTGTGTGATGTTGAGTGAGTTACACTAAAGCCTCAGTTTTTCTCATCTGTAAAATGAAGATAATAAAAATGCCTACCTCATGGGATTACAGAATGTACCCAATTAGGGAACACGTGAGGTGTTAGCATAATGCCCAACACTTAGCAAGTGCCCATGAACGGTATCTAGGGTTCTTGATAAAACCTCTTCTTTCAAAGCTTCCTTCTGAATAATTTTCAATAGACGTTATGTTTTTAAAATAAAGATTCCCAAATAGGATGGAACACTTTTCTGACTCTGAACAATATAGAATCTTCTGAGTAGACAGCTTTATGATTCCAAAAGCCATCTCGACCTCTATTTACTCATTCATGTACTGATTCATTCTTTCAATGCCAACTACCTGGAGTGGAGGCGGTGGACTCTCTTAGGCCTATTAAGATGTACAGTTGACTCTTTGAACTGCATGAGTCCACTTATACACAGTTTTTTTTTAAATAATGTACAGTGCTATATACATATTTTCTCTCCCTTACAATATTCTTAATTTTTTCTTTTCTCTAGCTTATTGTAAGAATACAGTATATATAATACAGATAACATGAAAACATATGTGTTAATGGATTGTTTATGTTAACAGTAGCCTATTAGAAGTAAAGTTTTGGAGGAGTCAAAAGTTATACCCAACAGTTTATAATAGATAAGGCAAAGAAGCATCGAACAGACTGTCAAACTACAGCGGGAAGGCAGGGGAGGGCTGCGGGGGGTG